>NC_064303.1:32634026-32680730 GCF_023373825.1 Bactrocera dorsalis | reverse complement strand
CGCTGCTCTTGAATATAAATCGGATGCACAAACATTGAAACTAAAGATATCGCTGGAAAATATGCTAAATATAAATCCAAAATATATTTATGTTGCTTGTATGTTTCTTTCATACAATAGTTTGGGGAATACATAAAATCGAAAGCAACAAGCGTTTATTATCTTCTTATAGATATACTCGTATATTTCCAGCATTTTCAAGTTTAATGGTTAAAATGTCTAAAAAAGTATTTCTCAATCGAATCGGAAAGAGAGTGTATTGTGGTTAGAATCGTTTAAGTCTACGGTGCCTACTAATGTATAGCAGTTGAATAGCAACTACATTTTTCAATATCTTCAAACAAAAGGAACCGCTATCAACAGCTTATTTCTTTAATTGGTTTATTTCAGTGGGCACCTGTAGGTCTCTATGGACAACTTCGTTTCTCACGTAAAAAGATGGAAGATCCGCGAAGAGATATTTTCTGAAATTTCTAAATTATATGTTTTAGGAACCAGTACAGTTACGCAAACCGTAACCCTCGCTGGTCTCTCTTGGTTTTCACGTGGCCTGTCCAAGTATTGGTCCTGCCAATCGTAGCCTCAGTTATTCTGAATTTATGTTTGTTGGTAGTAATTACTATTATTGTACTATGTTCCATTTGCCGAGCCACTATTGCAGTGATATCAGTCAGATCTGATCAGGGACGAGTAGGCTATGGCTGGGTACACCACGTGTAGGTCTTAGATCCGGCTCAGCACCGCTTCAGCTGACATAGATTTTAGAAGACTATTTGGCATAATAGGCCTAGGTGCCAGACTTTGTCAAATGCTTGGCGGATATTGAGTAAAACTACACAACTGTATTTATAATTTGCCATGGCATCAATTTTGTAGTGTTCTGTTCCGTGGAATTGCCCAATTGCACAATGAAGCCTCCCCCAGCGGGCAGGAGGAAGAATATGCCCGCTTTAAGGTATACCTGTCTTAAGAGGCGACGAAAATCGAATATGCACTATGTCTGTTAACTAGCTTGGCTCGAAATTTCAGCAAAGTCTTGTCAGAAATAATGCTAATACTCAGCTTAAACTGATATTATACTATAGACTTTGAATGAGATTGCTTGTATTCAAAAGACATTTGAAGTTCAAGCGACAAATGTTATTGAGTTTGATGGGTGGTCAACTGGTAGTAGCCAAAATTTTATCGAAGACTTAAATCTGGTACCATGGGGAGTAGTTAGCCCTTGGAGTTTATAGTTAACCCTTTGGTGGGTGTGGTTTAAACTCAAAGGTAGGTATAGTTTAAAATTCAGTTCAGTCTGGATTCGCACTGTACAGCAGGTTTTAGGTAGGCCTCAAACCCTACCAAGGTGGAGAAGGACTCCCTTCCATCTGACTAATTGACGCTGATCAACGTATTGTTTTTATCTTTTTTCTTTTAAGCACCGTGGGGTTAGTCCGTCCGTCCGTTTGTAGTTATTTTTTCTATCCTATATATTATAATTTTTCCAGTAAATATTCATATTGAATTAGCCCTCGAGTAACACCGATCAATATTATGCGGTAATAATATGGTTCCTGTGTGAGTTTTAAATTAGAATAATAAAGAAAAAAATTTAAATTTTTCTAAGATCTATTCCTATAACGCCGTCTTCTAAAAGCTGAAAATATCGAATATAGAACCAACTCTCTCTTATGTAGTACTCACATTGATTGTGCTCTGCCCCTGTGCACTGTGAATTCCACAATCTCGATGTGGCACCAATGTGAACATTGTTCAATGATGATGACAATGATATATCTATGTATCTGCAATATTCGATTTTGTGTAGTGATTTTTTTTTTGCTAAAACGTTGATCTATTTTGTCGACGCGAGCACTCATTATAGATGTTGTTATAATTTTAAAAGAAATTAAATAGATATATGTGTGTAACAAAATGGCTGTAGGTATTGATTATTGGTGTATATGATAAGTAGTGTCTTCTGTGGAAACCTCATTTATATACGTACTGTACTAACATACACCGCAAGAAAAACGATAAAACAAGAAGTATTGCTATGAAATAACAACATAAATACAAGTTGATGTCTTAAGTTGTTGCGGGACTTGCTTAGGTACCTTAAAGGCAGTCAGAGTGAAATAATGGACCTTAGGGGAAGCGTAAGGACTATATTTCTTGTTGAGGAGGAAAACATGCGAGGCTCAGCGAAATTAACTTAAATGCACGAAATAATTGTGTACGTATATGAGTATTTATTTGAATTAATTTATATTATTTCCGTCTAGAGAATTTTTACACACCTTGGTGTCGTAACCACTACTGACACGGTGTTTAGAGCCACCGTAGGTGCTAATGTGGTTACTGTCGTTGTTTGCGCAATATCTGCAATGAAAAAGGAGGAAATATAGAACAGAGGCAAAGAGAGTGAAAAAGAGTCAAGTGGAGTATAGTATATGACTTGAGGTGGAGGCTGCATAGACTAACTTTACAGTATTTAAGTGAGTGAACGATTTTAATGAATATTACATATGCATAACAAGATTTTATGATGTTTATGTGTTAGATTCTAAGAAACATTTTGAATTGAACCAATTGGTAAAATTTTATAGAGAAATTTTCAAAACTGGAAATATGAAATTTTTTCATTTAGTAAGTAAGTCACAAAGTAAAAATATGTTTATAAATCGAAGTTAAAGTTTCCCATTCCTCCTCACAACAATTAAATTGAGTCAATTATAAAATACATGCAGCAAGTAAGTAGGGCATTTGACAATTATTCTACTTTTATAAAACGAAACGAAACGTAAGGAATGTACCTCAGAAAAATTTTGTTGGAAAATAATTCGTCAATAACATTTTTTGTTAGTAAGAACTTTAAGTTTTGATGTATAATGTAAAAAAATAAGATAGTGGTGCGAGCCTATATTAGGACCTCGGAGGGTAGGCACTGGAGATATGTCAGACATCTATCACAATACGATGGACCTGGTTTCGAAACTTTCGATCTGGAGACAGCCAAGTAGCTTGACGAATCTTTTTGTTCTGGAATCTAAAGGGTGATTTTTTAAGAGCTTGATAACTTTTTTTAAAAAAAAAAAGGCATAAAATTTGCAAAATCTCATCGGTTCTTTATTTGAAACGTTGGATTGGTTCATGACATTTACTTTTTGAAGATAATTTCATTTAAATGTTGACCGCGGCTGCGTCTTAGGTGGTCCATTCGGAAAGTCCAATTTTGGGCAACTTTTTCGAGCATTTCGGCCGGAATAGCCCGAATTTCTTCGGAAATGTTGTCTTCCAAAGCTGGAATAGTTGCTGGCTTATTTCTGTAGACTTTAGACTTGACGTAGCCCCACAAAAAATAGTCTAAAGGCGTTAAATCGCATGATCTTGGTGGCCAACTTACGGGTCCATTTCTTGAGATGAATTGTTGTCCGAAGTTTTCCTTCAAAATGGCCCATAGAATCGCGAGCTGTGTGGCATGTAGCGCCATCTTGTTGAAACCACATGTCAACCAAGTCAGTTCTTCCATTTTTGGCAACAAAAAGTTTGTTAGCATCGAAGCGATTTGTCCCACAGCATCTTTGAAAAAATACCGGTCCAATGATTCCACCGTGTACAAACCACACCAAACAGTGCATTTTTCGGGATGCATGGGCAGTTCTTGAACGGTTCTGGTGCTCTTCACCCAAAATGCGGCAATTTGCTTATTTACGTAGCCATTCAACCAGAAATGAGCCTCATCGCTGAACAAAATTTGTCGATAAAACACATTTCGAACCGATCACTGATTTTGGTAATAAATTCAATGATTTGCAAGCGTTGCTCGTTAGTAAGTCTATTCATCATGATGAAATGTCACAAGCACAACTGGATGCATCTTTCTCTTTGACACCATGTCTGAAATCCCACGTGATCTGTCAAATACTAATGCATGAAAATCCTAACCTCAAAAAAATCACCCGTTAGTACCACAGACAACCATATTTCGGCCCCTACGAAATTGATCAGCTTCAACCCAATTGGAGAGGTTTCCCCATGGAGACTTTCTTTGCCCTCCCTGGGTCCTGGTTTTGGTCATATTGTCCTTCAAATCAATGTTAGTGGCTAGACGCTCATTCACCGGCGTGAATGCCAGGTCTCGACGACTGAGTCTTTCTCCCACTACGAATCCCACATCTAATTTTCCCTCCTTCATATGGCCACTGTAGTAAATGTCACAATGGCATACTCGTCTCCTTCCTCGTCCCGTTCATCGGATTGTTTGGTCGGCGGTGATGTCAGCTTTTACTTTTAAGAGGATATCAACCAGCTAGCCAAATGTACTTTTCCAATTTAGAGACCGGACATTCTAGGTGCATGTCCGTACGCTTGCTGTGGTTGTTTGCTGCTTTTCATCTGAGGCTGCTGTTTCCTTTTCATTACGAGTGGTTTCTCCGTGATGTGTCCAAAACTCAGGGCAAAATCTCGCTAGGCGAGTAGTATAAGGCTTTATATGCATTTATAAGGACAGACTGTGAACAGACTCTGCAATTTTACTTCAATGAACCTTAAACCGAATATGAAGGTGTGCCTTCGCTGAAACTTCCTCTCTTTTGGTCGTGAGTTAGCTACCGCATCTTACACAAGAATTACTCACGTTTTCAAGGTACGCGGCGAGGATGCCCGAGTAGGAATTGGGTATAGTCCTGCAACTGTAACTGCTTACCGAGAAGCATAACTATGCCCCATTCTACTCCAATATCGTATACACCATTCATATTTTCAGTTGCTAAGCTAGCGTTTTAATACTAACCTTAAGTCGCTTCTAAACTTCTAATTAAAATTAATGGTTTTCCATAGGGCACTACAAAAGTAGACCGATAGGGACAGTAAACGACGCCATATTTTTTCGCTCTTTTAACATTTCTCTTCAGTAAGATTTGCTAATTTGTCCCGGAAAGATGGATATACGACCCAACAACGAGTCGAAATTATTGAAATTTACTACCGAAATTCGGAGTCAGTGGCCTCAACTTTCAGAGCGGTTTTTTCAATAAGAGCGCAAAAAAAATTTTTTTAAATGATACCAAAATGGTTTAGGTTATCAATGAAATTCTCTACTACTATGTAAGTACATTCGTACGTCCTCCATTAGTCGTATATTTTTGGTTCGAGTTGGATGATATGGACTTTGACAATATGTGGTTCCAATAGGAAACAGTGGCCCCAAGCCACACAGCGAATGTCACAATCGATTTATTGAAAACCAACTTCCGTGAACGTGTTATCTCCCGAAATGGCTCAGTCAATTGACCGCCTCGGTCGTGCGATTTAACTCCGTTAGACTATTTCTGGTGGGACGACGTCAAGTCTACGATTTATGCCAATAAGCCAGCGACGATTGAGGAACTTTGTACGAATATCGAACATGGAATTGCAGAAGTATCGGGCGATTTATGCTTGAGAATCGTCGAAAATTTAGTTCAGAGTCTGCACTTCTGCAAGCGTGCCCGTGGGGGCATGCAAAATAGCGAATTCCATACATAATGGCATTGGATGTAATTTCACAGAAAAAAATTATTTCAATGATATCGCAAACCGTTTTTGTTTTATTTAAACTTTTGTTGCGCTTTTATTGAAAATTCCTTTAATACATATACCACAAAATATAAAAAAGATAACTTCCTCTGGAATTAAATGGTATTAAATGGTAATCTCAGTATGTACTGTACGTATTATTTTAAATAAAATTATCTCTCTAATTAACCAAAAAATGCTCATGAATGCAAAACTATTTTAATTAGTATGGACTACTTCAACTATATGTTAGTTAATTAAGTAAAAAATAAGTTATCCCTATATTTTTTCAAATATTATGAATCAGCAAATCTTTGTATTGTAATCTGGTATACACATTAATTCAATTATTTGTAAACCGAAATCTTTTGACATAATTTCTTATACCCATTTTGATAATTAACATCTGCTTCAAAGCTGGCCAACCACACACCAACTTGACTATTGACCTAAGTGTCTAAAGCTCTTAGCCAACATACGTGTATCTTTAACATAGTACTTAAACATCTACGCAAATGCTTTCTTATGGTTATATTAGAGTGTAGTTGTATAGTACGTATGTACACCGTTGTTTAACTCTATTACAATTAGTGCCACATTAATTATGCAATACCTTTCTGCTGTTGTCAGATTATCTAAGTATCTACAGGGTCTGTCCGAAAAGTAATAGGACTGAGTCGTTAAAAAAAAAAAAAACATATTGAACCAATCGTTACAATTCTCTAAACACTTTCAAAATAAGATTCTTCAACGTCGATGCAGCGCTGTCAGTGCGATTTCCAAGCATTGAAGGCGTCACGAGACGCATTCTCCGGAAAAGCTGTAAGAACCGAGGTGCATGCTGCTTCGATCCCCTCTGCCGTCTCAAACTGCTTGCCTCATCGGCCTTTTCAGGAAAGGAAACAAAAAACGTCCGGGGGCCATAAATGAGCTGTCAGGTGGCTGTGGAAGCGTAAGGATCCAGTCTTGGTTAGGTAGCTGTTCGCAAGAAAGATGGTGTGAGCCGGGGCGTTGTCGTCGTGCAACTTCCAATCGACTGTTATGTCTTGTTGGACCCGATTGGCCCCTCGTGTGAGTCTCTTGAGGACTTCCAAGTAAAACTCGGCGTTGACGATTAGTCCAGGAGGAACAAATTCATGGTGGACGATGCCTTTGATGTAAAAAAAGACAATGAACTTAGTTTTCACTTTAGATTTTCTCATTCATTAGCGGCTTCTTCTTAGCCCTCCAAAAAGGCCTGGTGCCACCGAAACACACTACTTCTTGCTAAAGCAATATCTGGGTAAGCCTGCTAGATCATATCAAACGTCTCTGTCGCAGATTTACCGAGTTTTACACAGAACTTAATCGCGTACCTCTGCTCTAATGATCGCTGCATTTTCGTTTTACACCACTCACAGAAAAACTTCGCGGGAAAATGTTTGTCCTGATTCTACAGATACTCGGAGACAACTGACCACCCGCTCGTTCGTTAGCTAGGAACGCCCTCTAGCGTATCCATTCGGTCAAGAAAATCAGTCCTATTATTTTCCGAACGAACCCTGTATGTATAAAACTGCAATGGTAAAATATTCGCTGCAAATTCAACATTTTGCAATTCTGCTAAATGTATGCTTATTTCGAGTTGCTTGAGTAAAACTTAAGCTAAATGCAATAAAGTTTCATGTATAAGTAAATAGTTAAATAATACAATTGTTTATAAGTTTGGTTTACGAGCCAATTCACTCCTAGAATGAACGAATATATTTTATTTTGGTATATATTTGTTTATGAATGATGTCTTTAAGAGGTTTTGGTTGCTCTACACTGAAAACATCTGTGTGTAAATAATCAAATACATAACATATGTCGAATACAACAGCGCAGTAGTAATTAATTGTAAGAGCATTGCAATATACATAGTACATATGTTTGTTACATATGTTATTACAGTAGACACCGGCCTGAAATAAAGGTAAGTCTATTTATATAGTAAAGATATCGATTTGAAATTTTAGTATATTATTTTTAAAGGTATATCCTATTGAAATATGAAAAAAAAAATGATTTTTTGGAAATTTCACACTAGGTGTGCCCCTTAAAGAACCAGAACGGATACAATTACATGCTATAGTAAAATTATTTTTTTTATAACCAAATATGTTGGGTAACTTTGAGTTCCATATTTATTGGTTTTTAGTATAACCTCATTCATACACTTTACTTTCCAGAAGAAGTATATTAAAGTTTATTATTTCTTTGCTGCATATTTCTTTAACCATTTGTTGGAAGCGTTTCGCCCATAGCTATTGTTAGATTCAGTTCAACTTGAAACACCCATAAACTCGACTGCTGTTTACTTTTGTTTTACATAACATATAAATCCACAATTCATCGCCTGTTACATTGTCGAAATACTACTTCAAAGTATCTCTATCGTATTTTTATAACATTCCTCAAGATCAATCGACACAACCCTTGTTTAAGCGAATGACAAGTTGAAAAAAAAATTATTAAATGTAAGCTGGTTTCACTAAACTCTCTAATTATCTTAATCTCACGATAGGTCGCAAGGCGATCTTGTAATATACATAAGTTTGGACTAATTATCGATAGTTTACGGCATATAAAATGTTCGCATTTTAACACCGTATTTTGGCTCAGATGAATACTTTGAGTTACTGTAAATAGCATATGTATGTAGTGCTCGACAAATTCCAAACTTTTCAATACAATTATAAGTTGATAAATGATGACCCTAGGCTTGCTAGGCCCCGAAATGTAAAAGGAAAGCTAACTAAGTAAATTCTTTCTAGCTTCTAACGTTTTGTCTTCGAAATGCAGAATTATTGTTTTTTCAACGCTCTTCTTTTTTCAATGGCCTAATTGTCGATGACAGCACACATAACAAAATAACACGCCTCTTCTCTCATTTTTACATATGTCTGAGTCGTTTTCTGTTTTAATAATAAATATGTATTTGTGTAAAAACTCGTCTTTTTTTATTCATCGTTCACTCACGTTAGAGTTTAATTGTTCCATCCGTATCACCAAGAGAATTCTTCGCCACACAGCGGTAAGAACCGAAATCTGATGTGTCAATATTTGTATGGTTAATCTCATAGTGATTTTGTAGCCACTTTCAAAAGTTTCGGATGCAAACTGCTCACTTGTAAATAAAATCAAAATATTATACAACCAGAAAACTTATATATTTTATGTGCTTACACTATTTATGTTAATTACTACTATTAACATAGGAAACTTTAAATCTTCAGCAAAAAAGTTGAAAAATTTGACTAAAGCTTTTTCCTTGTAGACATACTATAAGTATTTTTACTGTAAATATTGTGATTGGCGATTTTAACGCCAGGGTGAGCGAAGAAGGCATCTTTGGTAGAACAGTTAGACAAATCAGCTTCCGTGACGAAACCTCTCCAAATGGATTATGACACTTACGATTTCAAAAGGGCTCGAAATATAATTGTCTGTGTTTCAGCATTACGAAATTTATCAAGCTACTTGGCTGACTCCGGATCAAAAGTTTCGGAACCAGATCGATAATTTTCTGATGGCTGGATGACACGTTTCCAGTGTTTTAGACGTTCGTACGAACCGAGGAACCTACCATCGTCTATTTTCCTCTGTACAGCAAAGCACACACGTCGACAAACAGACGGAAGATACAACATTGAGAAGCTACTGTCAAAGCCGACAGCCGTTTTCTACTCGTCTCTTACTTCTGCTCTCTGAGAGCCCTCATCAGCAACTCGGTAAAAAAAAGTAAAGACTGTCGTATCACTGTGGAGAGAAAGCAAACAGCCTACTTCGCACTGTTGATCACAAAACGAGCAGGGCTTGATAGATGAAGGGAAGCGAGAAGCATATACAGACAAAAAAAGAAAGAGGTCAAAATGCTTGACCTTTTAAACTATGAAGAGCTTAAGAAGCTGGACGACAGGAGCAATGCTAGATAACTCCTCGAAAAGGTGCTGCGATTAACGGACCGGAGCATACCTTTGTAAATCTCAATGTGTTGGTCTAGTGGTTGATTTTCAGAGCATATGAAGTAAAAACTTCTCTAGACTACTAAACGGCAGTGAAAGTGTAACATCTAGAGATGGCGAGCCCGATTCGCAAATCGAAGACGATAAAACAGATGTTCCATTGCTCCACTGTGATGAGGTTCGAATAGCAAATATCTGCCTGAGCAACAACAAATCGGAAGGGTTCAACAGATTACCGGCCGATCTATACGAGTATAATGGCGAAGAACTGACAAAGTGCACGCATCAGCAACAATTGGAAGCTCTGAGTAAGTCAGTATCAAGAAGGACCTATCCGAGCCGTCCGATATTAAGCGAGAATTCAAACAGGGCGACGTCCTATCGTTATCTGATGAGCCGGTCTTTGGAGTGTTCGAGGGAAAAGTTTTGCGGAAGATTTATGGATCTTTGTGCATTGGCAATAGCTAGTACCGCAGCCGATGGAACGATATATGCATATGTACGTAATGTAAGGCGAAATTGCCAAGTTTCCGTGCATCAAAAGAAAGCGTCTGTGCTGGTTAGAAGGATACGTCGATTCAGTATCCGGTAGAAGAGGAAGATCTCAACTCCTTTGGAGAGATCAGGTGGAGAAAAATCTGTCGCCAAATAGCTTCCCCTGCGGCTAAGGGGGGACCGCTTTTGGGTTCGGGGGGGAAACCGAATATACCCGTGGTAAGGCATGCCTGATCTATGTGCTTCTAGCAATAGAAAGCACCATAGAGTTAGGCCCTCGTAGGCAGGAACTCACGTAAAACCACAATGGACTCTGTCACTAAATAGCGAAAAGAAAAAAAATTACGTTGTTAACTTAACCGCGCAAGCGATGTCGAAGCCAGTAAAGTAGAGAAAGAAGTATGTTTGCTTTTCATATAACTAAATTTGGTTATATGTATATGTAAGTAGATAGTTTAGTTTTTGATTCTCCCTGACATAAATAAATAGCAAAGTAAACAAGGTTGTTGACAGTCGCCTCACAGGCTTCATTTGCATTCGTGTGTACAAGTCGTAACATAATGTATATATATAAATATATACGTAAATTTAAAAACATACTGACTCCCCCTCTTTGTTAACTTCAGTATGCAGGGTCCGGCGCTCGTGTGTAATCAACCTCATAACGTTCGCGCGGCTGCCGCACTGGAATCAGCTGTTTATAAACTAGTTGAATGACGGTTCAGAGTATTGTTCACAAGTATACAGAAGCGTTTTGCCAAAACTGAACGCAAAAAAAGTGATCAGCGATGGAATTCAAACGTAACAGTTTTATAGCTTTATATTTAGCTGGAAAATCACAGCCAGCAATTATTCGTGAGCTCAAACACCTTAATGTGAATAAAGTTTTTATTTATTGCACCATCACTCGTTACAATGATACTGGAAGCATCGCAAAACGCCATGGAGGTGGTAATAAAAATACTGTTACGTCACGTGAGATGGTTCGGAAAGTGAAGAAGCGACTTGAGCGAAATCCACGACGAAGTGCCAATCAAATGGCTAAAGAACTGAAAATATTCGACAGCAGCACCCGACTCATATTGAAAAATAAGCTCAAGGTCAAGGCTTACAAGTTCCAAAAGGCCCACGATCTCACACCGAAGCAGCAACAAGTAAGATTATCAGGAAAGTGTTCTAGAGGCTGGTTTGAACTAAGAATGCCTGAAAAACAATGTTCCGAACTTCATTACGACCACACAATAACTCTCGAATTCACCAGATGCGAATCCAATGGATTATTCTTTCTGGACCATTTTGGAGAGCAAGGTCCGAAGTAAAAAACACACCAGTCAGTGGGCCAAAATGGCGGCAAGTCACATTCTGGCAGCTTGCGATTCATTTTTTGACCGTGTCAAGGCCGCAGTTAAGACAAAAGACGGTCGTATTAAGCAAAAGTGAATTGGTCCTGAATTTATGATTATTTTCACACATTTTGTACTTTAAAATAAATAAAAATATTTTTCCAAACCGAATTTATGGCTGATTTAATTGGTTACACTTCGAGACCCTGCAAGGTGCGTTCCAAAGTAAACAGGGTTTTTTGAAACGATTGTCCAGTGAAAATTTCATGACATGATTGGAAGTGAAGTTATTGCGTTTTAAGTGTCAGTATCTTTGTGTTATCGGTGCGAAAATGATTCGAAGCTCAACATTAGATTTTGTCAAACCAATCAAAATCCGTGTTCACCGGATGTTCTATCAAAACTGTCCGTAAATTCATCAAAAATTAGCCGAAATCATAATTGAAATTCATGAAAAAGAAATTGAACATCTCCAAAACATCGATTTATCGCATTTTGACAAAACATTTGGGCTTACGAAATGTGTGTGCACGGTTTGTTCCTCATAAATTGGCTGACGATCAAAAATTGCACAGAATCCAACATTAGAAGGACATCATTAAAGAGATTTAAAAAAGACAAAAATTTCCTTTACATTATTGTGACTGGTGACGAAACGTGGCGTTTCCAATATGATCTCGAAACTAAACGGCAGAGTGCTGAATGGAAGGCACCGAACGAGCCGAAACACAAAAAATCGCGAATAGAGAAATCAAAAGTGAAGACAATTCTGATTTGTTTTTTATGATTCCAAGGGTATTTTCTACTAAGAATTTGTTCCACCCAGCCAAAACGTCAATGTAGTATTGCACCTTGGAGTTTTCAAGCATTGGGTACGCCGTATTCGACGTAAGATGAAAGTGGCGTTTGTTGCACGATAATGCGTCGTCTCATCGATCGACGCTTGTGACCGATTATTTTACCAAAAATCACATTTTAACCATTAAGCACTCTCCGTATTCACCTGATATGCCCGTGAAAGTAAAGCGTTCGACATGCTTTTGGACCGTGCAAAAAGCTGTATTGAAGCAGAAGGAGACTATGTTGAATAAAATAAATTGGTTTTGCCGAAAAAACCAATTGTTCCGCATTTTTTTTAGGCCAGTTTACTTTGGAACACTCCTTGTATTTGCTCCTGTTTATCTAAATTCTCATATAAATATATGTATATATATATGTAGTAAAAAGTGTGGTTAATTTGTTTATAAGTTATAAATTCTTTATTTATTCATCCAAATCAATTCCATACCCTTCAAGGTAGTTTCGGTTCGATAACATGCATTTTCGATAATGCTTTTTCCAATCTACAAAAAATTCGGAATTGTCTTCAATATATGCTCCAGTTCGGTTTTTCATGATGACGACTTTTTCATCCATTTTCGGCCGTTTTAGACGAAGAGCTTGACGCAAACGGTAAGTAACGTCGTCGTAACAACAATACTACTCTTTGTTGAGGGTTGGCCTTGCGGCTTTTGCACTATCTTGCTTTTTGGTCACATTAGTATATATAGTACTTTTAAGGGGGTATTCTAGTCTAGAAATTTGAAAAAATCGAAAAAATTTGTTTTTTCATATTTCGATAGTTTTTATATTCAAAAATATCTCCCTAAAAGGATTTTTCAAAACTCAAATTATTTTCAAAGTTATAGCCATTTTAGTGAGCGAATATCGTATAACGGTTGAGCGAATATCGTATAACGCAAAATTTTAATCGCGTTTTTCTCGAAACTACTATTTTCAACACTTCTGACATGATTTCTCAAGTTCTAATGAACCGATTAACTTGAAATTTGGTGTGGACTTTCTTTATATATCTCTCTATGGTTGAAACTAGGATTATTAAAAAATTTTGATTTTTACTATTTTTAAAAAATTTTGATCTTTGCCAAAAAACGGGCAAAAAATTCAAACAGTCGCCATTTACTGAAATTTTTTTTTTTTTATTTATCCTAGTTCAGACGATAGCGGCATTTGTACTGATTAAAATTTTTTTTTTCTTTTTTTTTCCGATCACCCAAAGTGTTGGAATCGTGTCAGGAAGGGCGCACCCTTATTTTCAACCCCTGCCACGCCACCCCGCCGCAATTAATCAAATTATCACAATTTTTTTTTTATTTTTTTTTTGTATTATTAAAATATCAATAAATATCTGATAAAAAATTGTATAGTAAAAATGTTCTTAGTTTTTTTTTTATTGGACTTTAAAAAACGTCGTTAAATAGCATTTCTAGACTGGAATACCCCCTTAATATCAATTAAAAATTGCTAATCATCATCTGCAAAACTGAAATGGGATCTAAGGTTTGTTTTTGAAATTTTTGGCGGTCTGTTAAAATAAGGTTCATCTTTTTTCTAATGTAGGAGGGTTGCAGAAGTGAATGCAAATATTATGTGAAAAAAGGCTGTGATGAACGAAAACGTCTATAAAGTCTACAGCAGGTTTTTGACTGAAAATCCCCAATCCCTGAATTGCCAACGCATCCCTAGCAACTGTCAGATCCAGCCGGTTTTGTGATATTCTGAGAACTCAGGGGAATAGCCGCTGGTAATAAATTTTCCACATTGAAACTTATTTTAAAAAGAAAGGTAAGCCGTTTGTGGTATGATTTTTCATTGGCAAGTTAGTGCAAAACAATATATGATCTGTGGTCCTTGATGATGGTATAGTAAACCGAGCGTTTTTTTTTTATCTGCTTTTCTTTAAAATATTACGAATTTAATTTTATCTCGTTCGGTTCCTTATGTCATTTATTTACCACTTGGAGTGTACGAGAAGTTAACTCAATCCTTAAAAGAATTTTTCATTCTACCATTAGCGGTTTTGTCATTGATATATTTGTCATCTCTTTTGCATATATGTTTATTTGTAGCTATGTATATACGTTCTCGGACATATCACTTTTATTTTCGGAAACAACTCGGTGGCAATGCAATGTGCACACGTTCAGAGCGGATGTATTTACGATTCGTGCAGCGCCCACTGATGGACTGGTCCATGCTGCTTTCTTCTTCTGTTTTGTGTACTCTCTTAGCAATCATTTTATAGCACACGTACACTTCTCATCCATATATGTGAGTGTTTTTTTTTTGGTGATTCTTCTTTATATACTTTTACTGATTGCTTGTCCCAGTTTTTACTCGCTTTAATAGCATTGATTGTCTGTTGGAATATATTTAGATATATAATACATATGTGTGTTTTGTTGGACATTTGTATGAATGCGGTTAAAAAATGGTTGTACTTTCTGTTTCTATAGTTAACTACATCATTGGTACTGGTTATTGATGGTTTTTACAGAATACTTAAGAAACACTATTTTATTCGCTTAGTTTAAATTAGTTAAAAATCAAAAAGACTAAAGAATAGTGGTGCTGTTTAAATATTAAAAAAAAAAATAATTTTGAAATGTAGTTATTTTGTAATTGTGTTTAAACTGCTTATTTTATAAATTGCTAATTTTACTTACCCTGCACAATGATCGTGTCATTTTTCGTCCAGTAATTTATAGACTTCGGATATGCCTCTGACTGACACTCAAGTGCTATGTTTTGGCCGGTGGCAGCCTCGATCAGCTGATTTTGTATCCAAATCATTATCACAGTTATTCTTCTGCGTAAGAAGTTACACTTGAAAGACTATATTCAATTCTTACTGTTGCATCCTCGTACGCACCCTGGAAACGTGAGTAACCCTTGTGTAAAATGCGGTATACAACCCATGTAGAGGCTGAGGTCCCGGCTAAAATAGAGGAAGCTTCAGCGGAGCCACTTTGGCAAATTCCGTTTAAGGGTTTGCTGAATTCTAATTGCAGTGTCTGACCTCAGCCATGAAACCTCGCTATATGAATGTATATAAAACTTAATATTATTAGCCTAGTGAGGTTGAACTCTGGGATTGAGACCCGTCGCGTAGAAACTAATTCCAATAATATAAAACAAACAGCCTATTACGTGAATGTAATAAGAATTATGATATAAAGGCATGAACTTCAAATGTCCAGTCCCTAAATTGGGACGGCGGTTGATGTCCTCGTAAGAGTAAAGGTTGACGCCGCTCAAGAAATGCAATCGACAGGACAAGGACGGAGACGAGTAAGTTTTGTAACATTCAAACAGATTCCAGCACATGAAAATTTATCAAGCTACCTGGCTATCTTCAGGCGTCAACCAGTTTGATCATGTTGTGATAGATGGAAGGCACGTCCTCAGTGTCTTTGGGTTTTGTCGGGCCACTATATTTTTGAAGCGAAGGTACGTGCCCACTTCTGTATATCAAAGCACGTCCGTTAACAAACACAGGAAAGGTACGACACTGAGAAGCTATTATCACAACCGACAGCGAAACGGGTTTCTACACGACTTGGACTCCTGCTCTCTGAAAGCACTCATCAGCAAATAACAGCTGGAATTAAAATAACTGTTATTTCACAGTAAAGAGAATTCAGACAGACCCCTTTCCTCGCAATATCACGATCGACCATAAAACCAGCGTAATGGAATAAATACATAGAGTTGAAGAGGGAAGCGAGACGCATATTCAGACAAACAAAGAAAGAGGCAGAAATGCATGAGTTGAAGAGCTTGACAATTGACAAGCTGCCCGACAGAGAAAATGCTTGAGCGGAAGTTTTCAAGATGGCATCATACTTTTGTACTTTCTGTTTTCATATATGTAGGTTTTCTAAACCCTCAATTGATTTGATAGAAATAAAAACAAGTAAGGAAGAGCTAAGTTCGGGTGTCACCGAACATTTTATACTCTCGCATGATAAAGTGATAATCGAGATTTCATTATCCGTCATTTACAAATTTTTTTATTTTGCTGTAAAATTAATAAGAATTAAATTCTGAGAGATTTACCGATATTTTCGGTGAAAAATTAGGTTAGGTTAGGTTAGGCACTGAGTTCTTCGTGTTCGATATCAGGGACCTTGAAGTTGTGAAGTTATAGTCCTATCACGACAATTCTTCCACAAGGGATACCTCAGCTCAAATACCACGCCCATTTTCAATTTAAAAAAAAGCCTGCGTGCAGCTTCTTTCTGCCATTTCCTCCGTAAAATTTAGTGCTTCTGACGTTTTTTGTTAGTCGGTTAACGCACTTTTAGCGATTTTCAACATAACCTTTGTGTGGGAGGTGGGCGTGGTTATTATCCGATTTCTTCCATTTTGGAAATGTATATGGAAATGCCTGAAGGAAACAACTCTATAGAGTTTGGTTGACATAGCTATAGTAGTTTCCGAGATATATACAAAAAACTTAGTAGGGGGCGGGGCACGCCCACTTTTCCAAAAAAATTAAGTACAAATATGCCCCTCCCTAATGCGATCCGTTGAGCCAAATTTCACTTTAATATCTTTATTTATGGCTTAGTTATGACACTTTATAGGTTTTCAGTTTCCGCCATTTTGTGGGCGTGGCAGTGAACCGATTTTGCCTATCTTCGAACTTAACCTTCTTATGGAGCCAAGAAATACGTGTACCAAGTTTCATAATGATATCTCAATTTTTACTCAAGTTACAGCTTGCACAGACGGACGGACAGACGGTCGGGCGGACAGACAGACATCCGGATTTCAACTCCACTCGTCATGCTTATCACTTTGGTATATATAACCCTATATCTGACTCTTTTAGTTTTAGGACTTACAAACAACCGTTATGTGAACAAAACTATAATACTCTCCTTAGCAACTTTGTTGCGATAGTATAAATACATTAACTAATCTGGCTTGAAATCAGTTCCATCAGACCTTATTAAATTTAATATATACTCACTAGATGCATTTGATATTGAATGTCAGCTTAAACTATCGTAATTTGTTTCGATATTCATAGAAAATTTTCAACTATAATTAAAAATTCATTTCGTTTGCAATCACAATGTATGAAGACTAATTGCTATGGAATTGGGCGTACACCCGAAAATTTGCATCCAATAAAAATGCAAAGTCATTTTGCTAATGGCGTTTGTGGTTTTCCTGTGAATACATCTCCGGTTTCAAAACAGTTGAAATCATTTCATTATTACTCATGTCCCTTTCATTGGTGAACAAATTACACAGTTTTTGCCATCACATGTATTACATGCGGAAACCAATGCAAATACGCGCAATTTCGTGCAGAATACAATGAGCTTATCTAAAACAATTGAGAAATTTTAGATGTGCGCTTGTAATTGCTGAGATAAACATACATGCATAGTTTCGAAATAAATAGCTTCATGATTTCGTCGAATTTTGTTGCAATGTGTAGATTCATAATATTTAAATTTCAGGGACCACTTTTAGTATTAAAAGTATACGTATGAGTCTTTCTCATTCTTTGAGGATTGAAACGATTTTCAAAAGCTTCCCTTTAATGACATAACGCCTCAAGGATAATATAGTTTAGGTAACAAGTTAGAGAAACTATGAAAATAAAGGGTGATTTTTTAAGAGCTTGATAACTTTTTAAAAAAAAAAAAAACGCATAAAATTTGCAAAATCTCATCGGTTCTTTATTTGAAACGTTAGATTGGTTCATGACATTTACTTTTTGAAGATAATTTCATTTAAATGTTGACCGCGGCTGCGTCTTAGGTGGTCCATTCGGAAAGTCCAATTTTGGGCAACTTTTTCGAGCATTTCGGCCGGAATAGCCCGAATTTCTTCGGAAATGTTGTCTTCCAAAGCTGGAATAGTTGCTGGCTTATTTCTGTAGACTTTAGACTTGACGTAGCCCCACAAAAAATAGTCTAAAGGCGTTAAATCGCATGATCTTGGTGGCCAACTTACGGGTCCATTTCTTGAGATGAATTGTTGTCCGAAGTTTTCCCTCAAAATGGCCATAGAATCGCGAGCTGTGTGGCATGTAGCGCCATCTTGTTGAAACCACATGTCAACCAAGTTCAGTTCTTCCATTTTTGGCAACAAAAAGTTGTTAGCATCGAACGATAGCGATCGCCATTCACCGTAACGTTGCGTCCAACAGCATCTTTGAAAAAATACGGTCCAATGATTCCACCAGCGTACAAACCACACCAAACAGTGCATTTTTCGGGATGCATGGGCAGTTCTTGAACGGCTTCTGGTTGCTCTTCACCCCAAATGCGGCAATTTTGCTTATTTACGTAGCCATTCAACCAGAAATGAGCCTCATCGCTGAACAAAATTTGTCGATAAAAAAGCGGATTACGGAACACTGATTTTGGTAATAAAATTCAATGATTTGCAAGCGTTGCTCGTTAGTAAGTCTATTCATGATGAAATGTCAAAGCATACTGAGCATCTTTCTCTTTGACACCATGTCTGAAATCCCACGTGATCTGTCAAATACTAATGCATGAAAATCCTAACCTCAAAAAAATCACCCGTTATTTCTAAATGAAATTGTTTAGATTTACGAATTTCGAAAAAATATCATAAAATACAAATAATTTAATATTATTGCCAAGACTTTAGCTTTGTTATTAAATTAAGAAATTAAAACAAAACCATCCGAGTTACTACCTCACAAATATAAATATAAATTAACTTTTAAAAAATCCTTTAGGGAGATATTTTTGAACATAAAGACTATTGGAATACAAAAATATTTATTATATTTTAATTTTTGGACTAGAAAACTTCTCTAATCCAATAGTCGTAAAAATGTAAAAATATAAATCTCGAATGACTACGCATCAAGTAAACTAAAATAACATTTATACAATGGCACTCTTTTAACCACATTTTCGTTATTTAATTTAATTTAAACCAAATGTCAACGAAATGAAAAATGCAATATGAAATTTGCTTTGTAATCAAATGACAAACTGACACACATAATTTCGAATTTGGATGCGCAATTTTTGTTGTCCGCAATTCCATTTAAACAAATTTTTTCTAATGTGTTTAAATAGTTTTTTCTATTCTTTCAATAATTTCGCTTTCAATTTTCTCTTTTTTAAATCACATATGTATGTATTTCAAATATTATTTTCATTGTTTGGTGTCGCTTTCAGCAGGCTCTCAAATTAGTGGTTAATGTAACTAGGTATAACGCACTTGATGTCTACTTGAATTATGCAAAACTTAGATTTTATTTTATGTTCTGCAACTGGAAACTTTTCTCTATAAAAGAAAAAGTTAACCATTTCGGGATCACTAGAATATCTACTAATTCTTAACACAGGATAATAAAGTTGTAAATAATAGGTTTAGTAAAAGGCAGTCCATCATTTGTACATTATATTGATGGTTTTATGTACCATAGTTAGATTGATTTCGTTTGGGTTATATATGCATGTTTCGTTCGGTAACTTGTTGCTATTTTAAATATGATTTTCATAATACAAATGGTCGATTTTTACAAGCTTCTCTAGAGGTAAATTCATGGCCTGGACTATAAGGTGGAAAGTAACCTCTTGGAGCATCTAACGAGTCAACAACAACGGAAATACAGGTTACAAAAGCCATATATTGAAAAAATAATTTATTTATTTTATTATCGTTTTATATACTAACTAGCTGACCCCGCAGCCGTTGTCCTGCGTGAAATTATGTGCTTTGAAATGAAAAGAAATTTGAAATGAAAATTCATATTGTGTTGATAATCATTTAATTGAGATTTTTCTACATTTTTTTTTCAATGTAACGCAGCTTGATAAACAACATTTTTTGGTTTCTGTCCCGGTGCGTTAATGTACAGAGAAGATGGTTTTCCAACTCGTGTGCACGCCACTTATATCTGGCCGTGTGAAAAACATAGCATTTCCAAATTTATGCCACCCACTATGCGACTATCCTGTTGATCGTCATCTCAAATTCAATTTTCACTGGAAACGGAATACATTTGAGCTGAAATGGCAATCGTTAGAACTCAAAGGAATTCGTACAATCAAGCATTCTGCGCCCTTGTTTTCGATGGGTGCTTCACAATCAGTCGGGTTTCATTACACAGTTTCGGTGCATGAAAATTGCGAAACATAATAATGACAGGTCCAACTTTGAGACGCACAGGATGCGGTGGCATACCAAGCCTCTCCAAAGAATTTAGAAATTTCACTGGATAATTGACGGCGTCGTCGTCATTGTCAAGATGATCGATCGATTTGTATGAACGCAAGTCTCCCGGAATTTGACTTTGAATCTTCCAGTTTAAGTCATCAACATCGGTATTTTTGGCAGCTAACATTGCGCGTGCACTTAAGGAATCGTAGTTACGATAATTTGGCCAATGTCCGAACATTCGTGATGAGTTCATATTTCGTGAATTAATCGAAATAAAAATTTATATCGAAAAGTGTGCGAACTTCATTTTCATTCCAGTGATTAATATGTTCCAGCAATTGTTATTGCTGGCTTACTTCTCCAAAACTTGCACACACCGAACCATTCACAGTACGCAATGACTCAAATGAAGTTGAACCGCGTACATTTATCAATAGCAACCGAAGGTAGAAAATATCGTCGTTTTTCGGGTGGATTGTGTAAATTCGTCCTAATGCATTAGTTAATAAGACACCTGGATGTCAATCTACTGGTTGGCCTTGCTTTCTGCGTAACTATTTCTTCGACGATGCTTTCCATGTATAATATCAAAGTATTTCCGAATGTCCTTGCAAATGGATCACTGACGAAAGTTGTGCTTCCTTTGGTCACGTACTTCCAAACGTATTTTATCGATTTCACCAAACTGCAATACTAAACACTGATATGAGTTTTTAATGTGAATTAGACAATAACGGTGAATACAGTACGATCCATGTGTTGTCAACTTCGATATTCACTCTTCTTAGTTGAATACTGAACGTTCTGTTATCTGGTGAGCGACGCCGATAGAGTTGATATCTACCATTTCTAGTTTGTGCTTCCGAAAGAAAAGCACGTGGATAGTGTTTCGTGCATTTATTGTCAGACATACAAACCGAAGTGGGATTGTAATGTCCGCAAGGTCCATGAATCATATTGGTTTCCACTACTTCCTATAATACTGGATCTTTCTCTACTTCAGGAATTTCCGCAGAAATTTTTTCATCAATTTGATCTGGTGTAACCATCATCCAAAGAAGAATGTGTGCATGCAAAATAGAGGTTTTTGCCACTCAACAAAGTACATCTCATCCAACAGCACCACATATACGTTGCTTCAAGATAAAGACAATCAAACGTCGTAACTGTTGTAGGAAAAGTCGTGCTGTAACATCGTGACGATCACTTGCTGATTGACCGCGAATTATAATTCCGAACGTATGTCTCCGCATCCTGGGAGTACTTCTTGCCTTGCCTTGCCTTGGCCTGCCATACTTTGTTGGCAAAAAGAACACCGACCGATATTAGGTCGACCTCTTGGTGGCTTCGTAAGTTACGAATCGTAACAAATTTCAATCTGCAATTGACCTCTTTGTGTGAAACACACGTAAAGTTTTCACTGAATAATTTTCAATAATTTTTCTTTTGAATAGACGAAATAAAAAAGCAAGCGACCGAAATTGAACGAATCAAATAATTTACAAATCAAAATATTGAAAAACAAAACAAACAAAAATTGAAAAAAAATGTGTATGGAAAAAATTTACTTTTTAGAATTGTCAAATTTTCCTACTTTTCCTCATAATGATATAACTATGTATATCCACAGATATCGCCTTTTACTTTGGCATCGTTTTGTTTGATACACGTTTACGCCAATTTAAGGTTTGAATATTGGATACTGCGATGGTAGCGCCATCTATCGGTCAAACATTCCAAAATTAAAAATTGATTAAAAATGAAAAAATAATTTAAAAAACATTTTCCAGTGGACCAAATTGTAAATATAAACCTTTCCCGAATCTCCTTGAACGTACACACAAAATTTCATCAAAATCGGCCCATCCGTTTAGGAGCAGTTCCTAGGCAAACACACGGTCAGAAGATTTATATATATAAAGATTGGACACTGAAAGCATGCAAGATCTCGGAAATGGAAAGTTCGAACTGACTGATCTTTGAAAGTCAATAAAACTTCATAACTAATGGTGTTTTTGAGAAACCAACTTTTTTAAACAACAATAACATTCTTAGTAAGGTAAGGTTAGTAACATACCTAAAACGTTCTATACAAACATTGCTTAAAATAGTGAATTTAAGAAGAAAATAATTATTATATAGAAGCGGTAAGTTTTTTGGCATAAGCCTTTCTGTAAATCTAATTTAAATGTAGAATAAAACTAAAGAGATCACAAGAACATTGAACATCAACAAGTCAGAATCATAATATAAGCTCAGCAGATTTAATCTCGGTACATATATAAATGCTTAAAAGAATAACCGCTAGTAAAAAAGTATATTTTATTGTCGCTACAGTATTCATTGTAGAAACAGAGCATATTGGGGAACGAAAAAAAAATTCTCCATAGCGCTATTGCGAGATAAATATTCTTTTTTAAGATTTTTTTGAAATCAAAATTGCGGCCGCAATTTCTGGCCTAATAATGAAAGTAGGCATATTTATCAACGAAAATGTTTTTTTTTTTTTTCGTTGGATTTGGCTCGTCTTGGAAGACCCACACGGTCGATTGCTGTTTTGTTTCGGGCTCATACGCATAGATCCATGATTTGTCACCTGTGACGATCTTCTAAACGTCTTTTTTCAGCATTTCTTTACACCAATCTACACGAGCCTTTTTTTGAGCGATTGTCAAATTGTGCGGGATCCAACGAGAACAAACCTTTTTTACGGCCAGGTGTTATCGCGTAAGCGGTGTCTACGCCAATTAAGAAGAAGAAGTCCATGCAATATTAAATGTATGCTGGTGGGAGAAATGCATAGGCATGCCTCTATCTGAAGGTATGTTACATAACGGTTCGGTTATCAGTTCACGTACGGCATCGATGTTTTCTGGCACAACGGCTCTTTTTGGACGACCTTCACGGAATTCGTCTTTGAGCGTGCGTCGGCCACGATTGAATTCGTTGTACCAGTTTTTCACAGTGTTATAGGATGGTTCTTCATAGCCAGGCCCGTAGCCAGCTTTTCATTTCGGAGGGGGCTGAAGTAAAAACATATATAAACTTTGAATTTTCTGTTTATTAAAAAAAAAACAATATAAATTCATATATGTATTACTTAAATTATTTGGTAGTTGTAACTTAAATAAGTAATATTTTTCTTTTCTTCTTGTTTGCCATATCATTAATTACTTCATCTGGATCTATTTTAATATCCCAGTGCACTGCAATAACAGCAAGTGCACTCAGCCGCTCATTGCCCATCACACTGCGTGGTAAAGTTTTTATTCTTTTTAAGGTTGAAGAAGTTCTTTCGAAGGAAGCGGTCCTCACTGGAAGAGTTGGTAAAATTGTAAGCAGGTAGTGAATATTTTTAAAATACGTTGCATCGCAATGTTGCAGTAATTTCAACACTTCTATGGTTGGATCTATTGTTGATAAGCTGGCACACCACAATCGATATTCTGATTTTAATGCTGTCATTGATATTTGCTCCTCGAAGTAAATAGTTATATAATTTAAATCTTCGGCATTATCAATTGCAGCAAAACCTGGGAGTAGAATTTGAAATGACGAGAGTATATCCTCATTCACTAATAAACGTTCTGTCATGTTTTGAATCAGAGCATCAACGCATGGAATAAATATTGTAACTCTGAAGTGGCTTTCAGGGGTTGTGCAAGGTGGATTAGCACTAGTAGTTTGACGCGAAGTCACTCTAGGCACTACAAGATCTATGTCATAAAGATCTTTAGACATTTGTGATGCTGTTTGGAAAATATCGTTGAAAAAACCATCCGCTGTTTCTCTTATCTGGTGCAGAGTTCTTATTAATTCTTTGACTCGGTTCATTGCTGATACAAAATCCATAGATTTTTCTTGGAGTTACACAGACAGTGGCAGCGTTAAGCTGAACAATTGCTCACAGACGAATAGACTAAGCAAAAAATCGCTTTTCTCTACCGCTGCTAAGAAGGCTGATGCTTTAGACGAAATGGACCATGTCTTACTCGAAATTATTTCCAAACTTAGTACAATGAATTTGAAAAGCTCCACAAAGCTTATAAGGCTTTCATGCCTTTCTATAAACCTTGTTTCACAAAGGCGAACAAGTCGTCTTTTTTTGCTTTCTGGTGCGTGCTTCTGTATAACGTCCTGGAAAGTTGTGTTTGCATTTGAATGGTTTCTAAATAAATTTGCTATTTCATTGACAATACCAAGGCAGTTCCGTATTGAAGGTAATGACATAGTATTAGAAAGCGCAAGGTTCAATCGGTGACTAGCGCAATGAACATATCGTGCTTTTGGATACAGTTGTCTTATCCTGGTTTGCACTCCACATAAATGCCCTGACATGTTTGCTGCTCCATCATATCCCTGTCCAACCAACTTCGCCATATCAAGATGGAGATCTGTACAACGCTTAAGTATGACGTTTGATAAGTTTTAAGTCACCTTCTAGTGTAGTTGCGTACGACTGTTATAGGTTTGAGCTGAGTTTTGTATAAAAGTTTCAGTCAGTGATAAATCTTTTTTATTTGCGATTTATTTAAAAAATTTCCTTATTTCGGGGGGGGGCTTCAGCCCTCTAGCCCCCCCCCCCCCCCTGCCTACGTGCCTGTTCATAGCCATACAAAGATTTTAGTTCATTGATGCACACTTGTCGTGATAATCCACATCGAAAGTTGTGAAATATGATCACACGAAAATGTTCACGAGTTAATTCCATTTTTTGGCCGAGATGAATTTTTTAATTCGCTGTAAATAAAACAATTCACGATTAAATGACAAAACGTTCTGAGTGATGTTATGCTAAAAAATGTCAAACTTTCTAATGGAAATTTCAGATTGCACCTGGCAATACTTAGTGTTGCCTAGTCCAGAAATATATATAGCAGCCTATGTACTGGACCATTTTTTACGTGTCATTTTAACAATTTATTTAACTATTATACACCCAATACATAAACATAAAGAACCATTTTGTATTCGAAATGAATGTATTTATTTATAAAAACAAAAAACGGACAGTGATTTGTCAGAAGGTCATTTGGTTTCACGTCGCCACGTTATGGTCGGTGTTGGTGAGCCAACTGCTGCGCATTTCAGTGTTACGTTGGTGCCCTCTCGTAACACCATATCTGTGCTGGTGGGATAATCGAGGATATCTGGTGGAACTGTGTACGCGAAAAGCGAGTACCGTAACAACTACGAAGCAAATAAAACAGTAATGGACCAAACAGTCAGAATTTTATTGTTCATGTTGCATTGTATAGCGTTGCATGGTGATGACATAATTTGCACAATCATTGTTATGTTGTCCAGCGAAGAAGCCATGGTCAACGACATCATGACGCAATAAATGATTTAGACATGGCACGTGATTTGTATGTAGCACCAGCAGCGTTGAAGTGTTAGAAATTTGCCAGCGGGCAGATTCGCGTATCATGTTGGGATGTTGTTGTCATTATTTTATTAGTAATATTATTATTTCACATATGTTGAAATTTATATTTCATTAAAATTGCTGTAATAAACTCAAAACTTTTAAAATATAGAAAATTTTTAAATCTCATTTCATTAACGTTTTGTGTATTTCTAATTTCTGTATTTCCAAGGATAAACAAGGAAAAACGCTAGCTTTGCTTGTTGCATCGAATCTTAAATATCTGTCACAAATATAAAGATACCTTACAAGAACTTAGTTCCATTCGCTTAGTTTGTATGCCAGCAATATGCTATAGTGACACGACTTGAAAAACTTTTTCGAAGGATGCAATATTTCCTTAGATATTAATCAGTTCTTGAAAATATCTCGCCAAATGAAAACGTTTTCCATACAAGGACTTGATTCTCATGATTCAGCTATATCATATAGTTTTTCGACATGGGTGTTTCCGAATTAGTAGCTTCTTTGGAAGAAGAGAACTGAGAGACTTACATATGTGTGTAAATACTAATTGACAGACAAACGGACAGCTCAGCACTCTAATCGATTTTAACAAACAACCCCACTAACGTTTGTTATATCAAGTAACGCGTTTTTTGTACCAAATTACGTAAACTCGTGATATTCTTTAGGAGGAGTATTAACCTAATTTCTTCTTCTTCTTTACTGGCGTAGACACCGCTTACGCGATTATAGCCGAGTCAACAACAGCGCGCCAGTCGTTTCTTCTCTTCGCTACGTGGCGCCAATTGGATATTCCAAGCGAAGCCAGGTCCTTCTCCACTTGGTCCTTCCAACGGAGTGGAGGTCTTCCTCTTCCTCTGCTTCCCCCGGCGGGTACAGCGTCGAATACTTTCAGAGCTGGAGTGTTTTCGTCCATTCGGACAACATGGCCTAGCCAGCGTAGCCGCTGTCTTTTAATTCGCTGAACTATGTCAATGTCGTCGTATATCTCGTACAGCTCATCGTTCCATCGAATGCGATATTCGCCGTGGCCAACGCGCAAAGGACCATAAATCTTTCGCAGAACTTTTCTCTCGAAAACTCTCAACGTCGACTCATCTGTTGTTGACATCGTCCAGGCCTCTGCACCATATAGCAGGACGGGAATTATGAGTGACTTATAGAGTTTGGCTTTTTGTCTGTCGAGAGAGGACTTTGCTTCTCAATTGCCTACTCAGTCCGAAGTAGCACCTGTTGGCAAGAGTTATCCTGCGTTGGATTTCAAAGCTGACATTGTTGGTGGTGTTTACGCTGGTTCCAAGATAGACGAAATTATCTACAACTTCAAAGTTATGACTGTCAACAGTGACGTGAGTGCCAAGTCGCGAGTGCGACGACTGTTTGTTTGATGACAGGAGATATTTCGTCTTGCCCTCGTTCACTGCCAGACCCATTTGCGTTGCTTCCTTGTTCAGTCTGGAGAAAGCAGAACTAACGGCGCGGGTGTTGAGACCGATGATATCAATATCATCGGCATACGCCAGCAGCTGTACACTCTTATAAAAGATTGTACCTGCTCGATTAAGTTCTGCAGCTCGAACTATTTTCTCCAGCAGCAGATTGAAGAAATCGCACGACAGGGAGTCGCCTTGTCTGAAACCTCGTTTGGTATCGAACGGCTCGGAGAGGTCCTTCCCGATCCTGACGGAGCTTTTGGTCCCGCTCAATGTCAGTTTACACAGCCGTATTAGTTTTGCGGGGATACCAAATTCAGACATTGCGGCATAAAGGCAGCTCCTTTTCGTACTGTCGAAAGCAGCTTTAAAATCGACGAAGAGGTGATGTGTGTCGATTCTCCTTTCACGGGAGGATGGAGTCATATGTAGAAGTTCACGCAAGTGAGGAAAGTTCTCTGATCGCCATTCACTTGGGAGTGGCCAGAAACGATTCTTTTACATATGACTCAAGCAGCTCACGACTTCCGGTCTTTGACCAAGTATCCTCTGGGTAGCCTAAGAACATCCGTTTGAAGGCGAGCTAACGTGAGAAGGCGAAATATCCCCTACATAGGGTTGTGCGCTGGGCTTGGGACCCGCCACGTAAAAAAACAACCCCAGCGAATAGCAACAACCAGCCTCGGATGAGAGACCCCCCTTTTGATGACGACCATGGAAAACGAAATAAGGACTACGAATTGAGGGCATGCACCTGGAATGTCCGGTCCCTTAATTGGGAAGGTGCCGCTGCCCAGCTGGTTGATGTCCTCGTGAACCTAATTTCTAGCAGGAAATATTCTATTGGACCTTCACTAACATAAAGTATGAGGTCAATTTTGTTCAATATTGTTTGATATTTCTTCATGGAAAGACTGACACCTAAACAACGTTTACAAATCGTTCAACTTTATTACGAAAATTCACTTTCTCTAAAGGGTTTGCTTCGCAAGCTTCGCTCAACTTGAGATTCTGCGCCGTTCGCAGCAACTTGGACTGACGTTTGTAACGACTCGGCGCATTTTACGTCGAGATCTTAAGATAAAAGCTTACAAAATACATCTTGTGCAAAAATTGAAGCTGTTTGACCTTCCCAGGTGACATCGTTTCTTTTATGGCCTCTTGAAAAGTTTCAAGAAGACTCGACGTTTTTAGGCCAAATTTTGTTTAGCGATGAGAGCTATTGGTATGTAAATAAGCAAAATTGCCGCCATTAAGACGAAGAACAACATGAAAAGATTCAAAAGAAGAAGAATCATCATCTATCTTTTTCAAAAATGATAACGGTGAGAACCCAACCGTCAATGGCGACCATGATAACCGACTATTGGATGATTGAAATTGAAGCTCGTGATCTCGGCAATATATGGTTGCAATATGATGGTGCCCTTTCCCACATGCAGCATAAGTTAATGGATTTATAGGGAACACTTCGGTGAGCAGAAATTTCACTTTTCGTACCATACCAAGATGCTGTGTTATCCTCCGTTTGATGTTTTGATGTTTCAGAACTTAGACAAAATGCTCGGACGAGTCATCAAAAATTTAACTCAACGAACAGATCATTTCTGACATTGCCGCGCCAACATTTTAAAGAGATAATCTTAAAAAAATGAATTTGAAAGGGTGTTCTTTCCAATGATAATAAACATTCCCCATTAAATTTGAAGTTTCTGTGATTTTTCTTTAAAAAAGTACGGAACGTCGAACTGGACATTTTCGATCAGGTAAAGGCATTGAGGTACATACAACATACTCGTATATTCGGTATCTGAAGGCTTGAAGAATTACGCTCCGATTTCGACAACTTTTAGGCGTGAGAACGCACGTCTTATTCCCAAAATTTACATTCTGTAAAGACAAGCAAATACTAAAATGAAATTAAAATGTGTTCTATGAGAAGTAGAGTGAGTTGTGGTCCGATCTTTTCATTTCCGGAATATTTCCACATAAGAATATCGGTACCAATGAGCACGACAACAGGATCTAAGCAACCTGAACGGACTTTTAATTCGACCAAGGACTTTCAACTCGGTACTATTCCTCGAAATTACATCAGAAATATTTTCTGCCGCTACAACGCCACCAACAGCAATATATCACCATAATTCATTTTGGGTGCGAAATTCAAAGCTTCTGAAGAATGTTTTTTATGAGTTATTCCACCTTTAATAGATTTCAACTTAACTGTAGATTGAGGAATTGTGTGGGTTGTAATCCGATTTCATACATTTTTACTGTCTGAAAAGATATCGAAAGGATTTGTTCAGAACAAATTTAGTTCATATAGAATTAGTATTTTGCGAGCTATATACGAGGACTGTCCGATAAATAACCGACCTCAACGTGAAGCTAGCGGCACATCTGAAAAAAAAGTTTTTACTTCAAATAGTGCACATTATAATAGCTACTCGCCAAAATGTCAGAAATTTGTCTTGCGCAATTATCTGTTGACAGTCGTTTTTGTGAGTCTATTTCGGTGATTTCCCCAAAATGGAAAAAATTGAATATCGAGCTGTAATTAAATTTTTATTTTTGAAAGGCAATACGCCTTCACAAATCAAAGATGAGTTGGACTCTGCGTATGGTGACTCTGCACCATAGTTTACCACCGTAAAATTTTGGGCAGCTGAATTTAAACGTGGTCGCAGGAGCTTGGAAGATGATGAACGTCCTGGGCGTCCAAAAACTGTAACCACTAACGATAACATCGCTAAAGTTCATCAATTGGTACTAGACGACCGCCGGATTAAAGTTAGGGAAATAGCTGAGATTATGAAGATGTCAAAAGAAACTGTTTGTCACATATTAAACCAAGATTTGGGCATGAGAAAGCTGTTCGCGCGTTGGGTGCCGCGTTTGCTTACGCCAGACCACAAACGTGCGCGCATGAATATTTCCAGCGCTCTGTTGGCTCAGTTTAGAGGCAATAAGACCGAGTTTTGGCGCCGATTGATAACTGTAGACGAAACTTGGATTCATCATTATACGCCCGAAACAAAAAACCAATCTAAACAGTGGATTGAGAAGGGGGAACCAGCCCCAAAAACACCTAAAGCTGTGTATTCGGCTAGGAAAGTGATGGCGAGTGTTTTTTGGGACAGCCATGGAATTATTTTTATCGACTATCTTGAAAAAGGAAAAACTATAACAGGAGCATACTACGCATCATTATTGGACAAGCTAAAGGAAGAAATTTCGAAAAATCGGCCACATTTGCAAAAAAAGAAAGTCTTGTTCCACCAAGACAACGCACCATCTCACACCTCAACAGTCGCCATGGCGAAAATCCACGAATTGCGGTTCGAACTGCTTGACCATCCACCTTATTCACCGGATCTAGCACCAAGCGACGCCAAGTACTGTTTGGAAGGGTTGCAGAGATGGGAGCATCGCTGGGAGAAGTGTGTGGAGTTACAAGGAGACTATGTAGAAAAATAAAAAAAAAAATTTTGAAAAAGTCGCGTGCATCATGGTTAGGTCGGTTATTTATCGGACAGCCCTCGTACATCATATACTATTTAATATAATATACAAGTATTACTAGTGACTAAGGACTAGGGGTAAATACTGAAAAGAATTGTGAAATGATTAATATATTTTGGTTAAGAAGATCAAAATTCCTTCGTAGAAAATTCTTAGTTTAATACTTAAAAGTATATTCAAGTTTAAAGCAATTGTTTCAAAATATCTAATTAAGAACGATTTAATATTTCTTTATTTTGAAAATTTCTGTTTCTAAAAGAAATCCGCACTTAGGGATCTTATCCTAATCTCATCACACTATGAACGAATCGGTGCTCAGTTGGCCTTTTTCATTCTAGAGCTTGATCTGTGCACTTCATGTGAGCTGGTTCTGACTCAGAGATTCATGGATAGGTTCGTGGTCAACAAAAACAAAACTTTTGTGGTTGCAAGATGCTTTTGGTCCAAAATAAAACTTAGGGGCCCTTTAACTACCAGCTCTTAGCAAAGTCAATCTTGCTGCAATTGTAGGTGTTTTGAATGGACACAGTCCGATAGGCTCACACCCGGTGCAGTTAAATATTTGAGTAAAGGTGAGATGGAATCATCTAAGTATTTTTTCCTCTGCTGTTCAGTTTTTGCTTTTCTGAGATTGAAATATCTCAATCAATACACAAATTAACAAATTTGTGGTCAGCTCAAAACGCTTTGTCGATCTGCGAGTATCTTCTCCTTCTTTTTTTACGTAGACACCGCATACGTGGTTATAGCCGCTCTTAGATCTAAGAGAGTCCGCTGATTAATATTATATTTAGCCCTATCTTTTGTAGGAAGATCAACCCTTACGACTTAACTTAAGTTTTTGGTAGTTGCAAACTTTTAAGGTCTCACAGTGGATCGACATTTTTGTCTATCCAAGTGCGACCATTCGTGGTTTGACGAATATCAGCCTGATTAAAACAACTAATTTAAGGTCAACTTTATTCAGTAGAGAGTGCATATAGTGAAATTGGAGTATATTTAAATATCCTGTGACAATAGTAAATAGTAATTTCCTACAATTTTTCCTTTGCAAAACTATATGTTCCCACAAAATGTATGAAACACTTCAAAAATCAAAAAAAGAAGTATTTAAAGTTAAAACTAAGAGTTAAAATTTTCAGAGATACATTTTGATGTGCATATTCCTCTTCCTTAAATTTAACTTAAAGAATATTGATAACATAACTTAAAGATATTTTTGACTACTCTGAATACGTATGTCTCATATTATAATATATAAGCATTTTGACCCATTTAATTTTGTCGTAACACCCAGGTAACCAACTTGACTTTTCATCGGATCCGTGTTGATCTGACACATACATATACCAGCCTTTGTCCGCTTCCTTGACGTCACGTATTCTCAATATCCAAGCACGCTTCTCAGCATGAGTTATGCTCATTCGGTGGTTTTTCGTTATAACGTGATTTTGTATCGTCAGTATTGTTTGTGTGTCGACGCGCAGCCATGCAATCTAGGCGATGGCTCAAAATAATCATATGGCGCACAGGAACGTGAAGGTGCGTGTTTGTGTATAGGTAAAGCATAATTCGAGACGTGTCAACCCGTTCGATATAAACCATTCATTTTCATATTAGCAAATAGTACATAGCCCCCAAGAAGCACGCATTCATATGCACGTTCGGTCATTAGTTTGTTTTTGTTTATTTGTATTTGCGTATTTTCATTTAGTATAGGTGCGTGTAGGTGGGCCGCGTGTGCCGGTTTGTTTATTTATTCATTGGACATGCCAGTTGATTTTTCCACGGACTTCCACAGCACATTGAACACATTTACACATATGTGAAGTTGTGTGCGTAGTTTAGAATCAGTAAAGAAGGAAAAGTAAAGAGAGAAGAAAATTCATGAGAAAATTGTTTGTTTACCTTTAGTTTAATAGTTAAACGGTTTGTTAGCCAGTACTAAGCAGAGTTTGCATATATATATATACACATACGTCCATGTCTTGCTGCCATATACATATACAAATATATTTGTATAATTGAGGACATAAGCTGATGAATATATACATACTTGTAAGTGTATTTATAAATCTTAATATACGCTTTATGGCTTGCGGCCGTTGTGAGTCTCTCAATGAATCAGCTACGGTAGAGTATGAGTATTGTCCATTGTGGTTAAGGAGTTAAACAAGTTCATTAGGATGAATAGCTTAATTTCCGTGGACGAATTCGTGTCTTATACATACATGAAAACATAGCTATATACATATTGTTATCGGTTGACGTACGTATATTTATTTGGCGTTATTTGTACCCTATTAATAGGTCAAGAAAAGTTTAATGTTTGTTTAAGGGGCAGATGTAATGTCACTGTCTAAAGAAATACGCGTTTTGAAAGTTATTGTAGAGAATATTACTTATTAAGCTTTTTAATGTTATGTCCTCAAAAAATACATGCTTAATGAATTTTTACAAAAACTTAAAAAAAAACTAATTTAAGTTATGCGTTATTTCTTAAGTGTCTAAAAAAAATTCTCCACCTCAGCAGCTATTACTGTTTAGAACGTATTTGAAATTAAAAGCTTGATTTTATTTTGTATGGCAGATATATACGATAGTGGTCTGATCTGAATAATCTCTTCATAAATTATACCGTTGCTTTAGACAATAATCTGTTAAAAATTTCGTGTACATACTTTGTCAAAAGGACTTGATCTAAGATATGCACAAATTCTTCGCTAACTGTACTATTGTTTTAGGTATAATGCATGCTGAGTTTTGTGAACATACCTCGTCAAATAAAAAAGTTCTCTATACAAGAATGTGATTTCAATCATTAGGTTTGTATGGCAGCTATTTGCTATATTTGTCTGATATGTCCGGTTTTGACAAGTAAGCACCTTCTTGAAGAGAAATGGACATATACAAAATTTCAAAGTAATATCTCGAGATTATTTACATAGTCGGGAATGGAATCGATTCAGTTCGTCGCGCTGATCATTTTGTGTTTACATACATATTTTTTAGGTTCTCCGAGTAATACTTAGTCCAGTGGTTCTATATTTTATTAATATATATAAATATGTATGGATAAAAAGGGTGGAAAAGAGTAGAGTACGTTGTTGTTGCTTAAAAGTGCGTGTAACGTTTTATGTTCAAATAATCATTTAGTCACTTCGGCCAAACATTATTTATTGATATATGATATGACGATATATATATTTCACTTTCTACGGTTTTGAACAAATTGTAAATAGAAATGTGTTAACGCACACATCGCACCTATTTAACGGGTGATTTTTTTGAGGTTAGGATTTTCATGCATTAGTATTTGACAGATCACGTGGGATTTCAGACATGGTGTCAAAGAGAAAGATGCTCAGTATGCTTTGACATTTCATCATGAATAGACTTACTAACGAGCAACGCTTGCAAATCATTGAATTTTATTACCAAAATCAGTGTTCGGTTCGAAATGTCGAAAATCCGCTTTTTTATCGACAAATTTTGTTCAGCGATGAGGCTCATTTCTGGTTGAATGGCTACGTAAATAAGCAAAATTGCCGCATTTGGGGTGAAGAGCAACCAGAAGCCGTTCAAGAACTGCCCATGCATCCCGAAAAATGCACTGTTTGGTGTGGTTTGTACGCTGGTGGAATCATTGGACCGTATTTTTTCAAAGATGCTGTTGGACGCAACGTTACGGTGAATGGCGATCGCTATCGTTCGATGCTAACAAACTTTTTGTTGCCAAAAATGGAAGAACTGAACTTGGTTGACATGTGGTTTCAACAAGATGGCGCTACATGCCACACAGCTCGCGATTCTATGGCCATTTTGAGGGAAAACTTCGGACAATAATTCATCTCAAGAAATGGACCCGTAAGTTGGCCACCAAGATCATGCGATTTAACGCCTTTAGACTATTTTTTGTGGGGCTACGTCAAGTCTAAAGTCTACAGAATTAAGCCAGCAACTATTCCAGCTTTGGAAGACAACATTTCCGAAGAAATTCGGGCTATTCCGGCCGAAATGCTCGAAAAAGTTGCCCAAAATTGGACTTTCCGATTGGACCACCTAAGACGCAGCCGCGGTCAACATTTAAATGAAATTATCTTCAAAAAGTAAGTGTCATGAACCAATCTAACGTTTCAAATAAAGAACCGATGAGATTTTGCAAATTTTATGCGTTTTTTTTTTTTAAAAAGTTATCAAGCTCTTAAAAAATCACCCTTTATATGGATATACACTCGTGGCCACGCAAAGCTAACCACTCGAAATTTTCAAGTGTTGTGCATATTTGACAACACTTTATAGAGGTACTTTTGCGGTATAGAATTTTTTTATTTAGATTTATTGTTAAGTTAATCACATGTTACAGTATTTATCAAAATTACTAATAATTAAAAACAAGACACATTCAGTTATAGGCAAAATCATATGAAAGTTATTGAGCTTTACAAAATGAGCTCCAAATGTAAGAAACTGACATGCGATGAAAAAAATTAATTTTTTTATTTATTTTAATTTAATTTAATTTACACAATAATTGTAATTAAGGTTTTATTTTATTTTTTTTTATGAAACACTAAGTTTAATAAAATCGGCCGCTTTTGTTTAAGTGCAGAAAAGCTAGTTTGTGTTTTACTTATTAAACGTAATAAATTAAAAACTATAATTATAATTAGATAATATAATTTAGTTCACTTCAGCTTAATAAAAGCTTAACAAAAAACAAAATTGAAGAAAATCTCGAACGAACCAAAAAGGCCAAAAAATTTAAGAAAGCTTACCACTAGCTTTGCTTGACATCGATTGTACAAATATTTTTGTACTCAATAAAACTTATCATGTATGTCAAAATGACAATCCTACTTTTTGGGTACCTGAAAGTCGACTATAACTTCATTGAAAATTTTCGTTGCTGGCATTTCTTAGAAGTCTATGTGGATATACTCGTATAACGATTGCCATTTAAAATACTGGATAAGAAAGCAAAAAAGAAAGGCAAACAACACCCAAGGAAGGAACGGCCCGCATTCTGAGAAATGAACGGTCAAAAGTAAGCACAAAACCACTACAAGCGGAGTTTTGGTGTTAAATCAGGTGCTAACAATATTGGTATGTATCCAATGAGACAAAATAACGAAAAAACACGATTACATATAGTTTTGACGCATAGCAATTTACTTGTTAAATGGTTGAGTGCACGAACATCAAGCTTGGCAATGTGCGTGAATGCCCGTTCTGAAGTGTGTGGTAATCATTGTGCATTTGAGTGTATAGTCTATGAAATATGTCGTTTTGTGGTGCGGATAAATCCTTAGGAAATTCGGCGTTCAATGTTCTTTACACAAACTCTTTTATATAAAGCTGGTAATTATCTAGTTATTTAACTAATTAAAAATTCTTGGTTTTTGGTTTGTCGTTTGAATGATTGACCATTAATTTGTATATAAGTAATTTTTATGTTTACTTGTTTTTAACAACTTACTTTGTAGGTTTGCAGATTATCGACAACACACTGCAGCATCGCTTCTCGACTCACTGGTACCGTGACATTTTGTAATGGCTCACCAAATTTTGGCAAATCTGTAATATAAAGAGGACTTAAAATAATTTTTTTCTTGAAAGTGTTTTGGAGCTTGTTTAAATCAAATAGTTCTTTAAAGGTTAATATGGTCCGGAGGCATGAATTTTAGGTAATGTTTAAGTGTCATAAAAAAATAGTATTAGTTCATATTTTGACTTCCCTTACTATTATTAGTTATTTATTTATCTTACGGGAAATCAAGAAAAAATCGAAAGTAAGCATTGTTCGGGCGCAACCGAATATTTTATACTCTTGCAACTTACAAGAATCAATGCCGAAATCAATGCCAGGGGAAGATATAAAACGTCAACCAAAAGATCGGAATCTAAGCAATTTTATATGTATATGTATTCCGTAACTTATACACAGACGTCAAATTCGGCATAAGATTTGGCAGAAAAACGAAAATCATTATACGTAGTATATGGAAGTTGGGGTATTATCGACCCGATTTTATCTATTAAATATTATCATGCCGCATAATAAAAAAAAGTTTCCTGTGTTTTCTTAAGATACCTCATATAAAACCACCAATAACATGGTTTAAAAACAACCGAAAGTTCGAAAATCCTGATAAAATAAGTTTTCGCCCTACTGTATATACAAGATGCGTTTCAAAGTAAAAAGGACTTAAAAAAAAGCAGAACAAATGTTTTTTTCGGCAAAATGAATTTACTTTATTCAAAATAGTCTCTTTCTGCTTGTGCAGCTTTTTTCACGGTCCAAAAGCATGTCGAACGAGTGTTTTAGGTCGTTGGCCGGTAAGGCCGCCAGTAAGCCGATGCAAGCCTTTTGAATGGCCCCTACGTCTGCATAACGCTTAACTTTCATGGGAAAATGCATTTTTCCGAAAAGGAAGAAGTCGCACGGTGCCATATCAGGTGAACACGGAGAGTACTTAATGGTTGAAATGTGATTTTTGGTCAAATAATCGGTCACAAGCGTCGATCTATGAGACGGCACATTATCGTGCAACAAACGCCAACTTTCATCTTCGCGATATTCGGGCCGAACACGTCGAATACGACGTACCCAACGCGTCAAAGTTTCAAGGTAAAATACCGCATTAACGTTTTGGCCGGGTAGAGGAAATTCTTTATGAATATCCTTGGAATCATAAAAACAAATCAGCATTGACTTCACTTTTGATTTCTGCGTGCGCGATTTTTTGTGTTTCGGCTCATTCGGTGCCTTCCATTCAGCACTCTGGCGTTTCGTGTCGGGATCATTTTGGAAACACCACGTTTCTTCACCAGTCACAATATTGTAAAAGAAGTTTTTTTCCTTTTTGACCTGCTTAATGATGTCCTTCGAATGTTGGATTCTATTTTTGAAATTTTCATTGAGATAACTCAAATATTAGATCATGACGAAGTCACCTGGAAGTTCGAAAATCTTATATTACGCTATATTTTCGGTTAAAAGTCAACTAAAGATGCTGGGGTCCACATATTCGGCACCTAGTTTAAGTTGGATTTAGACAATTTTGGATATTAAGCTGGAATACTTTAAATGAATTATTAGTGCAAAATGCAAAATGTTAAAAAATTTCACGTATTAAATTTGGTCCAAATCGTTCAGTCAGGTCCCGAGATATGTAATTTTTCATACTGGTTCCTATAAAGCCTTCTCACACTATCTCATAGGTAAAATTTAATGTCTCTGGCGAAATAGTAATGGTTTTATAGTGATTTAAGTAGTTTTGGACATTATCGTTATATGGGGAGTAAAGCCGAATATTTTCCGAGTTCATCCATTTTCACACAGTCGCTAGTAGTTCTCATAAAATTCGCATTAACAAGTAGTTTAGAAGATGTATACATTAAACATATTAAATGGCGCGGCCACTTTCACTTTTTCAAAATTTTTACCCACAGGTGCCTCTTTTTACTGCGATACCCTGTGCAAAATTGCAGTTTATGTATTAATTTACTGCATAGCAAGTTTTATCAAACTTGTAAAGGTAGAAAAAATGTTCACCTAATATGACTGCTCAGAAAAAAAAAATTATTTTACCAATGTTTAAAAATAATAAAAATTTGAATTTGTGAATATGGATAGTTCCTTCCTTTGTTTCCTTCAGGCATCTCCATATACAGTTCAAAAATGGAAGAAATCGGATAATAACCACGCCCACTTCCCATACAAAGGTTATGTTGCAAATCACTAAAAGTACGTTAACCGACTAACCAAAAAACGTCAGAAATACTAAATTTTACGGAAGAAATGGCAGAAGGAAGCTGCACCCAGGCTTTTTTTTTTAATTGAAAATGGGCGAGGCGTCGCCCACTTATGGACCAAAAACCATATCTCAAGAACTAATTATTAATTTTACAGCAAAATATAAAAATATGTAAATGACGGATAAAGAAATCTCGATTATCACTTTATCATGCGAGAATATAAATGCTTTCGGTGACCCGAACTTAGCCCTTCCGAAAAATTTTTGTGCGGAGTGAAAGGAAATTGAATATTTAAGGCAATATTTCACAAAGCGCTACTACTCTGCTTTACGGATTACCACTTCACGCTTTTGGGTAGAGATATTTTCATATTCTCTCAAATGCTTTTATGCTCACACGCGGTGAAAACACCACAGAAACTTGAGTACGCATTTGTCAACAAAAGTGAATGAAAAACTGCGTGAACGTAAAGCAATAGTATACGTGCACGTACATATGTACATATAAGTAGATTCTCCAATAGACACACATCTTGTAATCGAAATGCCGAGTACTCAGTACTACGAGATTCGAGTAGAACGATGCTGAAGAATTGAGGACAAGAGTGAAAAGTGATTTACAAAAGCGTAAAGATGTGCGATAAGAATAAGTTCAGTCATTTATATGCGATTAACTTTTGCTGATATGTACATACATATGCCTACGTACTAATATAACATACATGTGAATAATTATTCACTGAACATTGAATTAATATATATAAATTATCAGCACGATATTATTTGAAGCCGCAATGATTCAACAATAATATACCCATATTGGTAACATTATATTAATTCGGTGATAAATACTAAATGTTTGACATTGGTAAAATGTGCTGAGCATATTTGTTTACTCACTTGTTGCTACATTTTGTTTGAGTTCAATTTTTGCAATGACACATTGTAGCGTATTGTCTATGATGAGACCATAACTTTCTAAACGATAGATTTGTGGCTCATGAGACTTTTCAAACTTAATAGCGGTTCTTGGTGTCATCGTTAACAAGAAAGTTGTTATAATATTAGGTACGTAGGCTGCTATATATATCTCTGGCGTAGGCAACACTAAGTGTTGCCAGGTGCAATCTGACATTTCCATTGGAAAGTTTTACATTTTTTAGTATAACATCACTCAGCACTTCGAAGCAAATGGTCGCCTGTTTCTTCGGCAAAACTGGTCATGTGGCGACTGTTCCGCTTGAGCAACGTAGGACGGTCAATTCTGAGTGGTACACCACCATTTGTTTGCCTGAAGTCTTCGGAGAAATTCGAAAAACGAACAAGAGAAGACGAATCATTGTGCTTCATGACAATGCGAGCTCTCACACATCGGCTCAAACCAGCGCCTTTTTGACCGGCAAAACGTCGAATTGATGGGTCATCCGCCGTGCAGCCCTGACTTGGCACCCAATAACTTCTTTTTATTCCCATACATCAAGAAAATAATGCGTGGTCAGCGATTTTCGTCGCCAGAAGATGCTGCTGAAGCATTCAAAAACCATGTTTTGGAGGTGTCTCAATCGGAGTGGAAAAAGTGCTTCGAAAATTGGTTTGAGCGCATGCAAAAGTATATAAATCTTGATGGGGAATATTTTGAAAAACAATAAAAAACATTTTTTTGATAAATAATCCTATTTTCATTATTAAGCTAGAGATATATATAGCAGCCTACGCAGTCGAAAAAGTGTTTTCGTGTTTCGTGATTTCTGAAGTTTACGGAGACGATGATGTATCAGTATGTATAGCACAACAATGGTTCGCGCGCTTCCGTTCTGGAAATTTCGAAATTTCGATTTACACTGATGGAATAATGTCTCTAACGGAAAGATTGCAAACAGTGGTCGACCAAAATAGGACATATTTGATTATTTATTTATTAGTATAAATATGAAAAAATAAGTTGAAGTTTGATCAAAAATACGAAAAGTCTTTTCCAACTACCCAAAATCAAAATGAGCTATTCAAGCTACCCATGTTAAATGTATGTGCTATTCAAGACTCTTTTATTGTTTATTGTTAACAACTGCTGTTCGTGCAGAGTCAGTTGTGTGTTCCGAAGCTTAAGTCGTAAAAGTATTTATTTATCAAAATGTGCATATTTGAAGTGATTAGCCTTAATCTTTTATACAAATGACATATTTTACTTATTTATGTGGTTCAGTCGGTATTGGATGAATACATAAACATGTAAGAGTATGTATATTTTTATGCTTGTGTCAAATTTTTCTACTAGGCCACTTTCTCTTTTCTCTCTCCATTTTCGGTATATCTTATTTGGCATTTTGGTAGAACTTCAATAAACTATGGAAATGCTGATAACTATTCTTATTAATACCCGTTTCGTCGTACATCGACGTAACCACGACGCCAAAGTAAGGCTCTGTATGTTATGATGTCAGATTGAAATGCGATATCATAAATTGTACAAATTTATTTAACTGAAAACTTTGATTTGCATTGAAAACTGTCACAAATGTTGCTTCAATGCTATAAAAAGTTTCTTTTTTATTTGATTCTGACTGGCGATGAAAAATTAATTCATTAAACACCAAAAATGTTATACGAGTATGAAACCTGAACGACCGGCTAAATCTACGGTAAAGTCAAATACTCAGGGAATACTCTGTATTTGATTTGATAAAAAGAGCTTGCTGTGATATGAGCTTATAAAATCAATAAAACCATTAATAAGAAATGTTACCAACACCAACTCAATAACTTGAAACGACTGATTGTCGAAAAAGGATGATGGAGTTATGTGTAGAAGTTCACGCAACTGAGGAAAGTTCTCTGATCGCCATTCACTTGGGAGTGGTTACAAACGATTCTTTCAAGTACATATGGCTCAAGCAGTTCACGATCTTTGACCAAGTATCCTCTAGGCAACCTAAGAACCCCTTACCTCGTTCGAAGACGAGCTAAGTGAAAAGGGGAACCATCCTCTCCGCTGAGTTTGGGACCCGCCATATAAAAAAAACGCACCCAATGAAAAGTAACAACCAGCCTCTGCTGGGGGCCCCCTTTTGATGACGACCATGGCAAACGAATTAAGGGTTACAATTTGAGGGCATACACCTGGAATGTCCAGCCCCCTAATTGGGAAGGTGCCGCTGCCCAGCTGGTTGATGTTATCATTAGAACGAAGGCTGACATTACCGCCGTCCAAGAAATACGATGGACGGGACAAGGACTAAGAGAGTAGCGCCTTGTGGCATACACTACAGTGACCATATAAAGAAGCGCAAATTTGGCATAGGATTCGGGGTGGGAGAGAGACTCCGTCGCTGAGTACTACCATTCACTCTGGTGAATGAACGTCTAGGCACAATCCGCATCAAAGCGAAGTTCTTCAACATATCACTGATTTGCGCCCACGCACTGACGAAAGAGAAGGACGACATGAACAAAATTACCTTCTTTGAGTGCCCGGAGCGCACCTCTGAGAGCTGCCCCGCCATGAGAGCTACCCCGCCACAATATCAATCGAAATACGGTTATCTATGGTACTAGATTCCAGCATAAGAAAATTCATGAAGCCACTTGGCTGTCTTCAGACGGAAAACGACCAACCAGATCGATCATGTTGTAATAGACGGAAGACACGTCTCCAGTGTTTTAGATGTGTGGACGGAGATCGACGGAGATTCATCCCCGCCTCTGTGTAACAAAAAACGCACGTCAAAAAACACAAGGAAGGTTCGACGTGGAGGAGCTGCAATCACAACAGATAGCCGAACTATTTTCAACTCGACTTGCACTCCTGCTCTCTGGAGCACTCGTCAGCAACTCGGTATAAGGGAACTGTGGGACGGAATTTCAAACTCCTTACGTACAGCTGCTACAGAAAGCATTTGTTTTCGGAAAACAGCTGGTACGACGAAGAGTGTCGCAGCGGAGGGAAAACAGGCTGCCTACCCCGCAACGTTACGATCGACCACAATATGTGCGGTATGGGATAGATACCGAGAGTTGAAGAGGGAAGCGAGAGGCATTTGCAGACAGAAATAGAAAGAGGCGAAAATGCGAGAGTATAAAGTGCTTGACAAGTTGGTCAACAGGGGTGATGCTCGAAAACTCTACAAAAAAAAAATGCGTCGGCTCACAGAAGGTCTTAAGGCTGGAGCATTTTCTTGCAGGGGCGGACGGATTGCCGGCCGAGCTATTCAAATACGGTAGCGAAGAACTGATAAGGAGCATGCATCAATTTCTTTGTAGAATATGGTCGGACGAAAGCATGCCCAACAATTGGAATTTAAGTGTGCTCTGTCCAATCCACAAAAAATTCACCCCACAATATGCGCCAACTACCGTGGGATAAACGTCCTCAAGATCGCGTATAAGGTTCTATGGAATGTTTTGTGTGAAAGAATAAAGTTCACCGTCAACAAACTGATTGGACCATATCAGAGTGGCTTTAAACCCGGCAAATCAACACGGCTGTGTAAACTGACGTTGAGCATTTCCAAAAGCCCCGTCACGTTCCGGAAGGACCGTTCGATATCAAACGAGGTTTCAGACATGGCAACTTCCTATCGTGCGACTCTAATCTGCTGCTGGAGAAAATAATTCCAGCTGCAGAACTAATCAGGGAAGGTACAATCTTTTATAAGACTGTACAGCTGTTGGCTAGCGCCGATGATACTGATAACATTGGCTTCAACACTCTCGCCGTTAGTTCTGCTTTCTCCAGACAAAGCAAATGTGTCTGGCCCTGAATGAGGGCAAGACGAAATATCTCTTGTCCATCAAAAGAAGAAACGACTGGTACGCTGTTGTTAACTCGGCTATAATCGGGTAAGCGGTGTCTACTCCAGTAAAGAAGAAGAAAATCGGCCTCATGTTGCTAAACCTGGTACAAGTTATTTAAAAAGCAGCGGTTGGGAAGTTTTTCTCATCATTCTGTTTACATTTATTGCGGTTGATGCCAAACGCCTCAATGGATATCAAAAGTTGCCTTGATTAATTATTGGACGCTAAGCCTGCCCAGTCTTTTACCGGAAATTGGGAAAATGATTTTGTTTTATAAATATAGTTGTAAGAGCCTTGACGCAGAATTATGACTAGCTATTGTTACTGTTTGGAAGTAATACATATTTTCACAAAATCTTCTGTTTAAGATATAGTAAAACCTACCTACAACTGTACGAGTATAACAATAAAGCTTTATGGCCTAAATTTAAGTACGTCTTTTCTCTTATTCATCATATATTACGTTTCGTACTCACCTTTGTCAGTTAATAAATTCGTAGATGCTTCATCTCTAATATCCTCATGATTTTCCATCTCTGCGGTGGATAAGGCAAGCAAGCAGCGATAAAATGAAGTCATAGCAATATTATGACGACGACGACCCAAAGCATATCAGCGAAAAACCATCACACGTATTAAGACATGACAGCAGCATAGTTGAGATGCCAAAGTTTAGTTGTCACAAGCACATCAGTTTCAATTAATGAAAATAGAACAAATGAAAGAAAAAACAAATTTGTTAAATCCTAACATGTTTTTTTGTATATATAAAGGAGCCTTTGGTTTGAGCTATTGAGGTACGATCTGTTTCTCACTTTAGAAATATGTCTCAAGCCAAAGTAGTAAATTAATAAAAAAAAAATATTACGCATTGCGAGTTGAAGATTACTTAGGACATGTATCTAAAATTATTGAATCTCAATTACTGGAACTAATGTCAAATACGGATAGCCGAAATTATTATTTAGGGGACTCACAAAAAAATCTTAATTTTTTATACTATTTTAAACAAATTATTGTTGGATTATATACATAAATGAGTTTACACAAATTTAATTCTCAACGCTCTGTTTTCGGTTTTTTATATAATAACTTATGACTTTAGGAGATTATATGAAACCCCTAATTGTATATTTTTAGTTATAATGCCCCAATAGCTGCAAAAATATATACCTGCACAAAAGAAAGTAGTTTTAAGTCTATGCATCGAAAATTTTAAATTTAAAGATAGGGCGTAAAAGACTGAGTGTAGCGTTTGCTGTATGGCACGTAGCGCCGTCCTTCTGGAACCAAATGTTGTCCAAGTCTTGCTCTTCAATTTTCTTGAAGAAAAATTCGGTTAACATTGCGAGATATCGCTCACTATTGATGGTTGCCCTTCCTTCTTCATTTTTGAAGAAAAATGGGCCGATGATTCCACCAGACCAAAATCCGCACCATACAGTGATTCGTGCTTTCTGCATTGGCTTCTCGACGATTACGTGCGGGGTTTCTGTGCCCCAAACGCGACAATTCTGCTTGTTAACGTAACCATCGAGGTGGAAATGATTCAATATATCCCAGTTTTCTTCTAGTGAATAGCGACCCCATTTCGTAAATTTTAGATTTTTTACTGAATATCTGTCTTTTTTCGAATGGTATTTGACGTTTCCAATGTCGAATTATAGATAATTCAAATTTAGAACGTTAGATGGCCCACCCGTTATACAATATTTACCGCACTAATAAGATGAAAGTGAGCCTCATCGATGAAGATGATTTTCTTAAAAAATCGTTAACATTTTCAAGTTATTCCAACACAAAATCAACAAGTGTACGAGTCTTAATAGCAAATCTTTTCACAAAATCCGCCAGGTTGTGGTTTAAAACAGTTCCAATTCTTGAGAACGTCTTAAAATCAGTAAATTGTAGTCTTTAACAACACTTGCCTGGCCGGCAGCAATATTTCCATTTCTTCGAGCAGTTCTTTATCTTATTAGCACCTGAACATTATGCAAAGAAAATATGCTCCCGAATTTTTCAATAATGCGAGGAATACTGATCACAAGTGGACGGTCATTACTATCATAAAATGGACCAAAGTGGCGAAAAGTTACAATTGGAGAATAACTATTTTGATAGTAATATTAAATAATTTGTAAAGGTTGTCCTTGCGTATATATTTCGATGATAAAATTATACAATACAAAGAAAAAAATTACCGACGGCAAAAAGACACTTAGAAAACACACTATTCGAAAACCCGACATACAACATTTCGAACATAAATATAAACACCAGTATAGTAAAGATAGGAGTAATTGCAGCCTTTTATGTGACTAAGCAACCAGCAAAATCAAATGATTCCTAATAAGAGCAAAAAGCATACTAACTTGTGGCTACATGTATATGTGGATAGAAGTTCATATATATGTATATGTTTGTGCTTTAAAGTACATTTATGCCGAATCATAGCATTGCATATACGGACAATGGAGCAGACTACAGCAAAAATTATCTGTAAAATTCCAGACAAGTAAACAAAAGACTGGTCACATTTAAACAGTATACTTATATATGTATGTGAGAAACCCTTGCACGTTATGCAAGCAATTCTGTGAACAATATATGAGTATGTAATTGTCATGAAGTGTTTTGTTTTATATTCTACTTATAGTAGACACTTCTACTTGTGAATATATCTCAACGCGCAAAAAGTGGTTACGTAAGCACTGAGAATAATTGAGCTTGACTTTTTGTGAGAAACAATTTGCCGCATAGTTGCATATGGAACGGTAAATAATATGGGTTGGAAAGTATCCATATAATTTTTAAAATTAAATTAATATGATTGGGAACCAAAAAAAAGAGATAGTGTGAATTCCTTGTTGTTACTTTAAATATATTGTTCAGAATATTTAGAAACTAATGCTAATTATGATAAATTGTGGTATGGATGTTTGTATAATACTGGTTTTTAGTTAATTTAAGTTCATTTCATTCCTTTATTTAGGCCTTATCTAATTGAGCGGTTCATTTGATAGAGTCAAGGCTTCAGTAAACAGCTTAAAACTTATTTACACTTGGGAATCTGTTCTGTTATTTGCTGGTCACCCCGATCATATCAATCTCAATTATGTGAAAGAAGACACAACCTGAATTTGGTTGAAATTTTACAAATTTGCAAAGAAAGCTTGGTTTGTTTTTGTAATGCAAAAATACACGTACATATATACATAAACAATGCCCGTAACTGTTTTTCATTGCACCACTCAAATGCTACAAGTGGCAAGTAGACAGAAAATTGCGGTTCGGTTGTTGTATTTTTGAGAACAAACAAAAAAAATTTATCAGGCAGAACCAAATGAAGCTTACTGTTTCTTGAGTATCCTCGTTGCTCCGATTTCACGTTCATTGGGGTTGGTTATTGTTTTGGCAGTT
>NC_064303.1:32571926-32633526 GCF_023373825.1 Bactrocera dorsalis | reverse complement strand
GAACTTGAGTGTCATCGGTTAGTTTGTACGGTAGCTATATCGTGTAGTAGTCCGATCTGGATAATTTCTTCGGAGATTACACCGTTGTCTGGAATAATATTGCATGCCAAATTTGTTAAAGATATCTCGTCGATTAAAAAAATTTCCATACAAGGATTATCATATATCCGTTACAGGTTTCCTGAAGGTAGCCCGTCAAATAAAAAAGGTTTCCATACAGGAGACTGATTTCAGTTTGTATGGCAGCTACATACATATGTACATATCTATGTATGTATGTATATCGAATTTTAGTTCTATTTGAAAATGTAGCGTTGCTTTAAATAAAAATTGATGCGAAATTTCGTGAAGATATCTCATCAAATGAAAAAGTTTTTCATACAAGAAGTTCATTCTGATTGTTCAGTTTCCATAGCAGCTGTATGCTATAGTAGCCTGATTTAAACAATTTCTTCAGAGATTATACCGTTGTTTTGAATAACAATTCATGCGGAATTTCGTGAAGATATTTCTTTCAATGAAAAAGTTTTCCATACAAGAACTTCTTTTGATCATTGTATGGCCTGATTTTGTACGGTTCGGACAAATGACCAGCTTCTTGGGGGAAAAAGAACGTGAACAAAATTTCAAATCGATATACCAAAAATTAACAACATATTTTCTATTGTAAAAGCCAACTGTCTTAAATAAAATAATCCACTTAATCATCTTTTTACTTATGTATAAAAAAAAACAGTAATTGCAGCCTATACTGGTTACAAAACAAAGCACAACCCTCAATCTAATACAGATTATTTGCCATTTACGCACTTTGTCCGCGTGAAAAAAAAATAATATAATGCAACAAATTTGTTACATTGCAGGCATACATACATATGTACATAAGTATGTGCTTGCAAACATATACTCCCTATAGCCATGTGCAATATTGAAAGTTTTATTAGCAGACAGAGTCCACTTTGGCGGAGTGCGCACCCATTCATTCAACCCCAACTTGGCTAATTTGTCTGACTTAATGCTATATGTAAGTATATGGCTTAGGAGCATTTTTCGAATTCATAAATATGCATTCGAGATTTTTTTTCTAGAATTTTCATCATTTCCATAGCCCTTTTAATTACGTAAAGGGAAAATTTACACATACAGATATACAAATTTCCGCGTGTCCCAAACGAGAACTTCTCATTTGCATATATCACAGCACACAGTTTTATATACATATATTTCTATATAAACATACATATGTACCTACATACATACATATATTTATGCGTCATTTCTGCTTGGGGGTTGCAACCCCATGCTATTTTTATTGTGTGTATATGACTTTAAAAATCATAAAGCTGCCGCAACTATCCCGTATTGGAATATTGATGACACCACCATCTGCTCACCAACACCGACAACAACACCTTCTCGCTTTTCCAAACGCATTGCGTGAAAGTAAAAACTGCCCATACACACTTGCATACATACATACATACGTAAATCCATGCCAGTTTGCATTTCATTTCTATTTTTATGCTCGTGCTTGCCCTTGTATGTGTGCAAATTGAATGAAAAATCATTCTATTGCGTGCATTTTCCACGTTTACTGCTACTGGGCGTTGTTTTTTTGCAAAACTGTTTTTCTAAGCAGCTCATTTGATTCTCCCTATCGCAACGCAGCAAAGCGTAGCGTGGCTCCTGCTCGGACCGATACGTTTTAGTTCAATTTACTCCTTTCCTTCTGCGTACTAATGGAGTTGCCACGTCGCGTAAGACAGCTTTTAAGCATTGACTGTTATTTAATAAATCATATTTAAGTTTTTCCATAAATAAAATATCTTAAATATTTGTATTAAAAACGTTAAAAATACCCTTCACAGATAGAAATATTTTCCATATAAAACTGAATTATCAAAATAAAGGTTTGCATGGTAGCTATATAATATAGGGACTGAACTCCATCTGGTCTACGCAAATGGTCTACGCGTGTCTCATTGGCCTACCAGACTAACCTAACCTCTGTAACCTATACGGTATATGGTAGTGTTCCGATCTTAAAAATTTGTTTGCATATTCATGCAGATATTGTGTTAAATAAAAAACTGTTTCCGTACTAACACATAAATTTGATCATTCAGTTTAAATTTCAGATGGATAAATTAAAAAAAAAAAATAGTGACTAGTCCGCATACATATGTATGTACATATGTGTATACAGACGGAAATAGCTAATCCTACTATGTATATATAATATGCTAATTAAAGCAAAAAATTTGAATAATGAAATCAAAATAAAAAAAAATAATAAAACAATTTTAAATAAAAAAATTTCAAAAAACTTGTTTTTGATAATAAAAAACGCTTTAAATAATGGATTTATTAATAAAAAATTATAATCTAGATTAAAATATTTTAATTAACAATGGACAAAACAAAATGTATAATTGTTTTTATAAAAAACATAACATGCAATGTTGAAATAGTAATAAACTTAATAATAAAATGATCAAATTAAATTTGTATACCTTGAACAGGGTATATTAAGTTTGTAACACACAGAAGGAAGGGTCGGAGACCCAATAAAGTATATACATATATAAATGATCAGTATGTTGAGCTGAGTCGATTTAGCCATGTCCGTCTGTCTGTCCGTCCGTCCGTCTGTATATATACGAACTAGTCCCTCATTTTTTAAAACATCGTTTTGACATTTTGTAAACGTCATTTTCTCTTCAAGAAGCTGCTCATTTGTCGGAACTGCCTATATCGGACCTTTATAACATATAGCTGTCATACAAACTGAATGATCGGAATCAAGTTTTTGTATGGAAAACTTTCACATTTGACAAGATATATTCACGAAATTTGGTATAGATTATTTTCTAAGGCAGCAATGTAATCTCCGAAAAAATTGTTCAGATCGAGCATATAGCTGCCATACAAACTGAATGATCGGAATCAAGTTTTTGTATGAAATACTTTCACATTTGACAAGATACTTATATTCACGAAATTTGGTATAGATTATTTTCTAAGGCAGCAATGTTATATCAGAAGAAACTGTTCAGATCGAGTTACTATAGCATATAGCTTCCCTACAAACTGAACACATAGTTACTAACAGAAATGCACCTGTGAAGGGTAAAAATTAGTTTTATTTTATAATAATATGTAAGTATGTATGTACATATGTATATTTTTTTAATATCTTTTTATAAATCAGCAAAAAATTAGTATACAATTAAGTTGGCATTGTTATCAGTTAAAAAAATTTATTTCTCTTAGAAAAAAATTAAATTTAATTTGTTTTAATTTTTTTTTTGCTTTAGATATTTTGTACATATCTTTATTTTCAGTATTTGAAATTATTTTTTTATTTGAAAAAAAAACTTTTTTCTTAATATTTTAAATTTCTTTTGAATATTTTTTTTTAATTTTTGTTTAAAATTTTTTAAATATACATATTTTATTTTTAATTTTTTGTTTCATATATTTAAAATTTTTATGTTTAATACTTTTTTAACCTCCTTCTGAATTTATTTGTTGCTTTTCTTAATTAGTAGTCTTTTTATTTTATTTTACGATGACAACAAGTTTATTTTTTTAATTAAAAATAAGGAAACTAAAGATATACAAATATATTTATACACTTTAATCAAATTAAACATGTTAATAAAATATTTGTTGTAATAAAAAAATCTTTGTTTTGAGTTAAAAAATTAGCCTCATAGAAAAAATTTAAATTACAATAAGACATTTAAAAAATATTAATTTTTATTTTTTTATTTCAGATTTTTAGTATATATTTTTATTTTCAATATTTAAGAAAAATGGTTGTAATTTTTTATTTAAATTTTATAAAAGTATTTTTTTGTATTCAAAAGTTGGAATTTTATTTGGTTTTGTTTTAATTAAAAAATTATAATTTTATTAATTCATTAAAAAATTAGATTTTTAATCAAAATGTATAATTTAATTTTTTAAATGAAAAATTTGGAATGTTTTTTTTTATTAAAAATTTTATTTGAAAATTTAGTATTTTAATTTTCTTAATTAAAAATTTAGTTTTTTTTTCTTTTAATTAAAAAATTAAATTTGTTAAAAATTAAAAAAATTTTAAATTAAAAATTAAGATCTATAACTTATTTTTCTGTTAAAAATTCAAATTTCTTTTAAGTCAAAATTAAATTTTATTTTTTGGCTAAAAATTAAAAATTTTCCTGTGTTAATTTTTTTTAAATTAAAAATTAATATTTTATAATTTAATATTATTGTTTTTCATTTTAATGTTCCTCTTTGAATTTTTAAAACACTATTTCCTTCAATTATTCCGCCATGTGGTAACTCTTCTTACACGCACTATTTGTTGTTGCACGATTCTTACGCCACGCTACTGAAGAGCATTGATATTTGCTGCAATTTCTGCCGTTTTATTTCTTGAGTATTTGCGTGCGCTTGTGTACACGCCAGTGAGCATGTGTATGTATGTATATATGCCGTAATTGTGTATGCCTGAGTCTTCCTGTGCGTGCGTTTTTCCAATTGCGTAAATTTCTACTTGAAACCTTTCAATACACAGCTCCTCTCTCTACCTTACGTACGCTCCCTTTGCTAGTGCTTTGCTTTGTGTGTGTGGCTTGTTTTTATCCATATGTTTTCTAACATTTTTCCCAGCCAAGCAATGCCGTACCCAGCACGCACGCATGGAATCAACGCACACACGCGCCATTTCCAATTGGATGCCATTATGCATCGTTGACCTACCACCATGAGCAGCAAAGCAAGGCACATAACAGTAATGGCAATAGCAACAGAGCAACTACAGCTCCAACTCCGTCTAAATAGATGGCAGGCACAAGTCAACCAGACATTCTGGGACGCGTAGGCCGTACGCCATAAACCAAGGCGAGCCGCATACTCGCATATAAGCAAGGCAATTCAAGTGTCCGCCATACCACCTTTATCTAGTCGCTTGGTATGCGCTAGAACGGCAATGCGCGCAACCTTATCGTGATGCTCCTACGAGTAATGTCCTTTTACTTGTTGTTCTTCTACTCGCTGTTGTTGTTGTTATGTATTACTGCAATGCTGTTTGTCCGCCTCCTCGGTGTCAAAGTCGCCATCGCCATCGTCGTTGTAGTCGGCAACGTCTCGCTGATAGTTCGAACTTGCTTACTAGAAGATAAGCAACAAAACTACCATACAACTGAGCATTAGGCACAACCCTTTTGTAGACTACTACATATAGGTACCTCGACATACATACATACACCGTTAGCTCGCTTGCCATTGTCTTCTCGTATGCCCAAGCAGCACTTCAACTGCACTACACTCTGGTTTCGGCTGCAGTTAATTCGATTTTTGCATTTGCGTTCGCCCAGTTTCCTGTCTTCCCCAAAAGACCGTTGCTTCTTCTTTTCTTTTTCGCCATTTCCCCCCCTCAGTGCTGCGTCCGCTCCTCGGCTACTTACCTCTATTGCATAGGTTATAGTAGCAGCTATCTACTTATAGGCAACAACGCACGCCTAAGCTAACCACATTTCCCAACTAAGTAATATTCTCACTTATATAGCGGCAGTCTACCTACTTGCATTATACTTTGTGTAGACGAAATTACACCAACAACTACCGCAACTATCTAAAACTTCCGATGTTTGATTTTTCCTTTTTTTCGGTTGCTTATTTCCAGCTCATATTTGTCCGTAACAAGCAAACGAAAAGTTCAAACATAATGCGTTTAAGCGCCGCTTCGCTATGTGTCTACCCCTGCTGGCGTTCATTGGATATTCGTTCTTCGTTGACTCTTAGTTAGCCGGTAGTTTGACCGGATGTTAGGCGGAAATTTTCGTGTAGCCACAAAGACTTCAATTTGTTAGTGGCTGCTTTACTTATTATTAGTTACTTGTACTTTGCCTGTTTTTGCGGAAGGGAGTCGTGTGAGCGATGTTTTTTTACTGCTTGACATCACTGAAGGGAGGTAATTTGTCTTGCTTGTTCGCGTAATTTTATAGCTGATTTATCACAGATATGTCTGAGTCATATATCTTATTATCAGTTTCAACTGTTGTGGTTGTTGTAACTGCAGAATTCAAAATCCGGGTCCGTTCCGGTTACGTGGAACCGACTGTCGTGGGGACGAGTCAGAGTCGTGGAGCTTTCTTATATATCAAATGTTTTTTGACGACCACCTCTCTTACATTTTTTATCTCTATTTCTTTCTTGGTTTTATTGTCCCTGTTTCTCTCTATCATCCCCTCTAGTGTTGTCTTATCCCCCTTGCTCTATCAATATCCATTTCTCTCTTTCTTTCTCTTCGTCTAAATTTATCACTTTCTATCTCTCTTCCCCTTTATCACCGTTTTTCTCTCTCAATCTCCGTCTTACACTGTCTTTGTATCTGTCTCCCTCTCTTTTTCTCCATTTATCTCTTTCTCCCTATTCCTCATGTTATTTCTTTTTTAATCTCGCTCCTCGGTCTCCAAATGCCTCTTTCTCTCTCACCTTTCTCCCAATATCCCTTTCTCTCTCCTTCTCTCCTACGCATCTATCTTTCACTTGTTCAGGATCAGTTCTCCTCTATTTTTCTTCCTCAATCTTCATCCAGCTCTCTGTTTGTCTCCCTTTCTCTATCTCCTTTTATTTCTCTCTTTCTACTACTATCTCTTTCACTCTATTCCTCTCTTCCTCGCTCTTCCACTCTCTCAATATACCTTTCCCTCTCTTTCTTTCTTTCTATGAATTTATCTCCGTCACTTGCTCAGGATCAGTTTGTGTGGTTTTTGTCCAAGATAATGTAGATTAACTGGTTTCAGAAAAGTAGACCTGATCCATGTTTTCGGAAAAGATATGTCAAATACTCGCGTCAGTAGGGTTGAAACTGTCTCAGGCAATCTAATTTCATTCATATTCTTCGATAGCAGCTCTTTAGTTGGTTTGCAATGCCAGTTATGATTAATATTAAAAAATGCATGGTTCTAGGAGCGGTTTTAGGCAGCGGCAGCTGGTTATAATATATCTGAACTCTTAAGTAAAGAAAGTTTCGAAAAGTTACTTTTTTCCACAATTCTTTCACATTACTCTTCGTACAACTTTAACTCTAGCAATGGTTGCTATTGATGGATATATCTCAATAACAGATTCGATGTCTATCTACCAAAAAAGTTATATCGATTTATTCGTAGATCTAGTTTCTATTGCCTCTTCCAATGCAATTTTCCATAAAAACATCTACCTCCACGCAGTTAAAGCCGAAGTCGTCATCGAGTCTCGACAGTTCAAAATGGGTTATAAAGACAATATTGACTATTATTCGCTAAACGCGGTCGCTTTTGAACACTCCATACCAAATCCGCGAATACTTTTCTAGCATAGCTTGTAAATCTTAAAGTTGTCGTAGTGGCAAAAAATGTTCCTCAAATTATTGTACTGTAAATGAATGGTAAAAGCTACTTGCATGTGATGCTTTTGTTAGAAAACACTGAGAAAGGCTTAAGAATTAGTGGCCAAAATTTGTCAACCCACAAGTACAGTTCATATCGGGTTAAAGTTTTGTAACACATCTCCGAATGGTATCACTTGTATATCAGTCCCCGAAAATGTGCCAGTTTAGCGCCTCTTAAATTGAAACCATTGAAAGTGACTGCACTCTCATTTGAGGGTTATGCGTTACTCATCAAGAATAACTTATAAGCTTTAAGATGACTTAGGCTCTCGCTAAATTCGTGTCAAAAGGATGGTACAAAAATTTCCAAGAACAATCACAACGTCATCATATCCTCACACCTAGCTTGAAAATGTCTGAGTCTTGGATCTATGCTTACGACCCGGAAACACCTTCAATCGGGCGAATATCGTGGCAAAGGTGAGTCGAAGCCGAAAACACCACGTCAAAGCAAGTGAAAAGTCAAGTTTATGCGGACAGTTTTCTTCGATTACCGAGGTGTGGTGTACTCCGAATTCCTTCCTACCGGCTTAACTATTGGAGTGTTATACGTCGTTTGGGTGAAGCTATTAGTAAAAAGAGGACGGAATTATGGGCCGACAGTTGTTAGTTTTTGCACCGCAATAATGCACCGTATGTTGGTGCTTTGATGCTTCCCGAGTTTTTCGCCAAATTTTCGGTCAATATCGTGCTGCAACCACCGTATTCGCCTAATTTAGTTCCGTGCGACTTATGGCTATTCAGCAAATTCAAACGTCTGCTCCCGGGAAACCGTTTTGAGTCTATTGAACACATTAAACGCGAATCGCTACGAGCACTGAAGACTATTCCATAAATTGACTTTAACAACTGTTTGGCATAATCGCCTTTGAGGGGGACGACATAGGTTTTAAAGAATAAATTAGGAATTTCAAAATTATTTTACCGTTTTTTCGTCGAATTTCCATCTACAGTAGCGGAATAATCAACAGGTTTCACTAACAGCCTGAACTTTCGGTCATCTGTGAAATCAATATTTCGTCCAAAAAGCATAACCTCTTTTAACAGCTTTATCTGCTACTAAAGTTGCACAATGTTCATGAAAAACAATTAGTAACCCCAATCAAGAGGTGTATCGATTTTGAAGTGGTCTGCTTGTTAAGATGTACTAACTCCAATAAAGCACTTTAAAGTTCATAGAAAAACAACAACAAAATTAGAATAGCTAAACCGGAGCATGGCTTGCCAAGATTTGTCTTTCGTTTTTGTAATTTTTTTGTTTCTTATAAAATGTGTGTGTGAATGTTGCAGAGTCACAACAGCCAGCAACAAGCCACAGGAGAAAAAAGAAATCATAACAACAGCGAATATGTGTGCTCCAAATAACGGAATCAAACAAGAAACATAGAAATTCAAATTGAAGGAAACTGCACGTAACGAGGTGAACGCTGACGACTACGACGACGACCACTATGGGACCCAATAGATAGCTGGGATAGAAAGATAGGCATTAAAGGGTTACGCGGTAACAGGATGAAAAACGAGCTATAAAACAATAAAGTAAAACCAACAACAACACAAACACACCGAGCCAGCATAAGCAAGGAGTGGCGGAGAAGGACGACGAGCGAGCCGCACAACAAAGGCGAATGCCAAACAAACTGAAAAATCAAAAGCAAAAAAGTAAAAATGGAGAAACGTGGAAACGTAGAAATTGGGGGAAAACTTCTCAAATGCAAAACAAGCCACGTCAATGACAAACGCACACATACACACACACGCATATTAATAACCATACATGCAAAGAAGTATATCTATATATGTATATGTATAAGCGCATGTGAGTCTACACGAGTATTTGTTGTGCACTGCGAGTGAAGTTGTATGCAGTTAGGAAGCGAACGTTAGGCAAAGCATCGAATTGAAACCATAACCATGGGCACGTAATTCGCAAAAGTGTAGCTTGTACGGCAAGGCTGCCTGTGTGGATGTGGCAGGAATAGCTGAAATGTTCGAAGCACAGCAAAATCGCAGTGAAACGACGAGCAGCAAAGTGCGATGCGGTGCGGGGTCATGTGTGTGTGTCCAGCACATAAGCACTGGATAGCCGTGCAGCTAGCAATCGAATTGAATTTTTGTATTGAGTGCGTGCAATGCACGCACAGTGTGTTTTGTGTGCAGGCAAATTCAGTATTTGAAAATCTTAAGAACGAAAAGCTTTGATAAATAGTTAAAAATAGAAGAAAAACAGCCTTCAAGTCGTATTAAGGTTACGTAAAACGAAAAAAAAATCGTTTATAAAGATTTTGATTTTGATCCGTCAGTTTGTATCGCAGCTATTAGCTATAGTAGTCCGATCGGAACAATTTTAAAAATTGTAGAGTTGCCGTGGACAATGCTCCATGTCAAATTTCGAATTCCATCATCCGTTGAGACCAGTTTTCGAATGACACCTGTGATGTTTTGCTCCAAGGCCTGAATTGAAGTGGAATTGTCCGCATAGACTTCACATATCACCACAGGAAAATGTCTAACGGTGTGATATCACACGATCTTGAGGGCCAGTAGACCGGCCCTAACGTGAAATTATATGCTGACCCATGTGTTCTCTCAATGAATCCATTGATTGATGCGATGTCGCCGAGATCACGAACTTCAATTTCAGGCATCAAATAGTCGGTTATCATGGCGCGATAACGGTCGCCATTGACGGTAACATTCTTGCCGGCATCACTTGTGAAAAAATATGGACCGATGATTCCACCGCCTCACAAACCACTCCAAACCTTTGTTTTTTCTAGATGAATTGGCAACTCTTGAATCTCCTTAGGTTGCTCTTCGCCCCAAATGCGACAATTTTGCTCGTTTACCCATTGAACCAGAAATGGGCCTCATCGCCGAATAAAATTTAGCTCGAAAACGTTGGATCTTCTTGGAAATTTTCATAGAGCGACGCGATATCGCTTGGGAAGGTCGAAAGGCTTCAGTTCTTGCACAAGCTGTTTTTTGTACGTTTTCAATTTAAGATATCGACGTTAAACAGTCAGTCCGAGTTGCTGCAAACGCTACCGAATGGATTCTCCACGGTATCGTGGTCTATTCGGTCGAATATTATCCGATTATGTTGACCTTAAATTGAGCGAAGCGCGCGAAAAACATATGTTTATTACTGAACGTGAATTTTTGTAACAAAGTTGAGCGTTATGTTACCGTTTTTTAGGCGTAAGTCTTTCGACGAATGAATCAAAAATAACAGGACCGCTTGTCACGACTCACGCGTGATCCGACAAAAAAGGCTGTTGAGAAAAGTACATCTTAGATCACCTGTTATAATCATTGTCTGATCATAATCATCATCATCTAATCATTTGTAATTGATCATATGATCATCTGATCATTGCCTGGTTGATTATATTATCATCTGATCACTATCTTATTGGTTAAGTTATCATCTGATCTTTACATAATTGATTATATGGTCATCTGATATGATGATCTGATCTTAACCTAATTGATTATATGATCATCTGATCATTGATGATTGACCATATGATGAATTGATCTTTAGCTAATTGCAATTTTCATTTAATTTTTTACCTAATTGGTTATGAGATCATCTGATCTTTACCTAATTCAGTAAATTATCATTTGATCATTTATTGGTTATATGATTAATAGAACTTCGTCTGCTTCATCTTCGATCAAAATCGGTTTAATAATTTTTTTATCAAATTTGATTCTACGATGTTTAGCAACCTATGGCAAATTGACCACAAAGTTAAAATTTATTAAAAATATATTTATATTGAAAATTGAAATATCTCCTCTTTTTTTAACAAAATCACCACACTGTACCAGGTCATCATCATTACCAACGGCGATATCTACGCGCGCGCCACAGTCATTGCTGTCTCTGTCGGTTACTTTGTTATTGTCCTCATACGAAACGTAGAAGTGGCATTCATATGCAATACAAATTTGTTATGGAGCTGAGCGCGTACAAATACAAAAAAAAAAATAACGAAATGGTGGCAGCGCCGTCATTGACAAGCTAACGCCGAAGAACGCCACCTGCAACTGATGGCAAAGCATTTGAAGAAGCACTGTGGGCGGGAGGTGGGTGGTCGCAGTATTATACGAACAGCTGTACAGGCCAACGATAACGTTACCAACAAGAAACTGCCACAACAATAACAACAACTAAGCATAACAACAAAAATACGCAACGAAGCGTAACGATTTTCCTGCAGTATTGAATTTTGAATGTTCGATTGGTAATAAACGAACGCGAGCGCACGCGAAGCGGTCGCTCACGCTTGCTGCTTTAGCTGGCGATTGTTAGAACTAACTCATATGGTCGGCGTGCATATGTATATACATATATATATATATATATGTGTGAGCGTGTGGGCGGTAAATGATGCTGCGTTGGCTTTTCTACTACATCCATGTGGTGGACTTGCATGTGTGTGTAAAAGCACTAGCTAGCACTAGTCATCTCGTACACTTGTAGATTTATATGTGTGTGAGTGCAATACTTCCTCATATATGTACATATCTGTGTGTGTTGGTATATGTTAGTGTACCCAACATGTGCGCTAATGTGTACACTGCACTCGAAGCGTTGATGCTGCCCACAATGAAAAATCGTTGCGTCACTTCAATGACAACAACAATAACTGCAACACACAAAAATGTTAGCACACAAAAATCTCGTTCGATGACTGCCACATAGCCGCACATACACATAGCTACACACAAATAACAAAGCCGAACATAAATGTTGGATTATGTTGTTTTGTTATTGGTATGTAAATGCCTCTGTCCACACAACAACAATTTATATTAAATATTATTGTTGCCACATGACTGCAAAAATAATAATAATAATAAAAAGGCCTCGAACTCACTATTTCACCTACCTAAGAATAACGACATACATATAACTTAATGGTTCAAATTAGTTATTTTACCACGGTGGACACATTTTATGGGGTTTCCAACTTGAGTTTCGAAAAAACACCGCAGCCTATTTTTCTTAGCTTAACAACGAAGGCCTCAAACTCCCTGCTACATCGTGGTTTCATCTCTTTTGAAGATTTTTTTTATACGGTTACCATGTATTTCTACCAACCAAGTCGTAAAGAATTGCTGTAAGCATGGTTTCGAAGGTCTCGAACTCATTGTTTTCCCTTCCTAACGATACCCATTAGTTATTTAATGGCTCCAAACAATTATTTTTCATGATCGACACACTATATAGGGTTGTTACATTTTGTTTCAAAAAGGTCCGCAACCTATTTTTGTAAGCATAATATCGCATACCTTAAACCCTCTAAAACATACAAGGCCTCGAACTCACTACTTTTTAGGGTTACCACCATTTTTCCAAAAAAAAATCGATAAAATATTTGTCTAATGATTCTATGTAAAAAAATGGCATCATGGCTCACACCAATTACTTTGCCGTGACCGACTTACTTTATAAGGTTGTCCCCTTTTCTTTTCAAAAAAGTCCGTGAAAGATTTGTCTAAAGATTCTAAGTAAAAAATTGACCTGAGCATGGTTTTCACCTTTCTAAGAACACCCACGAATTATATAATGGCTCCAAATAATCATATTCCCACGATTACTTACCTTAGCTAAGTTTCGAAGGTCCCAAACCCATTGTTTCCGCACGGCTAAACACTTTTGTCTCCTTTTTGTACCAACAAGTCGTAAAAATTGCTTTAAACATGTTTTCGAAAACCCCAAAGTCATGGCTTCGCCTTCCTAAAATTTCACAGGAATTATCTACTACGGTAGAAGATACTTTTAAGTTAATTTCGAAGGTCCCAAACCCATTGTTTCACCATTGCTAAACTTTTTATAAGGTTAGCATGCTTGCTAATCTCGGTTTTGAAGATCTCAAGGCTTTGTCTTATCATCGAAAAGATATTTTGGTCACAGTTTATTCAAAGGAAAATACGGTTGTACTTGAAGAGCCGATCTGTATTTATCATAAATATTAAGGAGTATTTGGTATAGATCCTTTTTAAGATACTATACACTCATCGCTTATGACAGTTTATTCGTATTTTGCAAGGAAGTTTTGTACATTTTGTGCTATGTTTTTTGAAAGAATCTCCAAGTTCTTTCCCCAAGCGAACATAGCTGATCTATAGCTTTATGTACTGCTGAAAATTGTCAACTAGTGTCTTGAGAAAGGATATAAGATTTTTCTTCTTTATTGGCGTAGACACCGCTTATGCGGTTAAAGCCGAGTTTACAGCAACGCCCCAGTCGTTCTTCCTCTTCGCTGTTTGGCGCCGATTGGAAATTCCAAGTGCAGCCAGGTCCTTCTTCAGAGATCAGAGAATACCGTTCGTAGTTTAACCTAATACAGAGATCCGAAGACTCCGAAGTCTCCAAAGTTTGATCGTCAACTTCTATTGCCTTATTTTGCGTGAATGTCGACAATGTAAGTCTACCTTTGTTCAGCTACAATGCGTGGTGGTCAATTTGAAGCCGTAATCTACTTATAGTATAGATTTTCAAAAGTAGCTTAAGTTAACATTCTTCTGTCTTCGTTGCAACCTACTTTTTTCCGCTTGCCTCTGCAGTCTTCTTTTGTTCTTTTTGGCGAAACCATTTAGTTTTGTATTCGACTACTTTTTAATTCTGTTTTTTTCATTTAATTTTTTCTTATCGATCATCCTGTCTACCTAAAAGTCTTGATATCTCTGCAATGGTGGACAGATAATGAAGATTAAAATATTTAAAGTAAAAACAAAAAATTTCCAACACTACCCGATTTGAGCGCGCGACTTCGCTAAAATAAATAAATGCGCCTAATTGTAGGTAATACATTTCAGTTTCTTGTTGTATTGTTGTTTCATATTCGAAAAAATTGTGTTATACTTCTCCCAAGAAAACTTCAAGGAAAATTTAAAAAAAAATATAAATATTTGGCAACAACGTTTACGCCAGCGCCTAAAATGCTGCAACATCTTCGAGCGATTGACACACAGCGTTAAACCTACCGAAGACACAAGTATGCAAGATCTAAAAAAATCATCGTCATCTGCCCACATATTCAAAATCAATACAGGCCATAACTGGGGTCACTTGCAGTTGCAACGTCGACGCTGGCATTCAGTTAACATTGCAAGCATAGTTTTATGTCACTCGCCAAAACTTTTTCCTATTTTCTTGTGCGCGCTTGTTAGCTGTATGTATGTATGGCTGTTGTAGCTAACACATGTGTAGGCATGAAACTGTGTGGGAGACATATGTGTGCGTGTGTTCGTGCATGTATGCCACAATTGCACGCCTAAATGACCAAGCGACGAGCAACTTTTAGCACAAAAATCGAATCAAGCAAAATTTTACAACTCTTCCACCTCCCCTTCACCGCTCTACGCGATTTTCTCACCGACCTTTGCTATACACAACATCCTTCGGCCCTTGTCTGCTGAGGTCTGAGTGTCATTGTTGCAACTACTGACTGCCGGCGCCCACCCACAACTATATGCCACAGCATTTTTTGTTGTTGTTGCCATTGTTGTTGAGTGTGGCGTCGAGTGCGCTTAGTCATATATTACTGGTAGCGTCCAGCTGATGGCGCAAAAATTGCCAAAGAAGTCGGCTGGTCGGCTGCTGAGGCACAAGGTAGGCGATCAAGTCAATTGAGGGGCCGCTACGCAAGCTGGCATATTTCTGTGTGTGTATGTGTGTGTGGAGGGCAGAAAATGGTACATAAATGCGTGTGTGTGTTCGGCAGTGCGTAACGGTACTGTAGAGTGAGTTATACATGTGCCACCTGCGGGCGCTGCTGCGTCTTGTTGGGGCGAGTTCAGCAGGAATGAGACATTTATGCAACCTGCAACGAAAGCTGCTGGTCAAATGCTCGTTATGACCAAATAGCCACATACAGTTACACACATATGTACGTACATGTATATATTCTTACATATGAGCGCACGCATTGCGTAGGCAAAGTCCGTACGCATACAAACATATGTATACATGCGTATGTATGTTTGTTGTTATTGCTGTTGCCATAGCTTTTGCTCTCATACCTTGCTGTATATTCGCACTCATTGTACTTGCTCTTGTTGTTGTTTTGCGCTTGTTACAATGCGTATGCATTGCGTAACTGCCAGCCTCTCCTACTTCCCCCTCTCATAAGCGCAATCGAACATATTTTGTTGTTGTTTCAGCTGCAACTGCCGCTGCTGCCGCCCTGTGGGCCATATGCAAGCGTGCCTATGTATGCATATACCGTTATGCTGGTATATTGGTATATGCATTTTGCATGTAGCGTTATCAATATGTGTCTATGTATGCATGTAGATGCATGCGAATGTGTGTATGTGAATTATGCGTATGTATTTTTGCTGTTGGCCGCAATTGGAGTGAGCAGGCGCCAATTGGAAAGAGAAAAAATACTTTATGGCCGTTGTAGGCACATTGCGTAAGTGCGTGCGCCTGAAAGTAGGCACAATTTGTACATAAACTATGTCGTTTGCATATGTATTGCTGCTGGCCAGTTGGTACAGTGGTGCAACAGTGACAAAAATAACGCATGAAAATAATTTTTTGTTTTGAATTATTTTATTTGCCTATATTAATTAATTATTTGTGGAAAATATTAAATAAAATTAAATATTATTGAAATATAAAACAAAAAAAAATAAAAAATAAACTTAAAAAAATTACAAATTCTATTAACTCGCTAAAAAGTGTTTATTATAAAATTATAAAATAATATATTTAAATATAAATGAATTATTATATAATTTCGGAAAATTAAAATCATGGAAATTTATATTTTTTTTAATAAAAATAATTTTTTTTAGAATATTTCATATATTGAAAATGACAAAATTTGTTAAATGAAATCGACGAATAATGTTATTAAACTTACATTGAAGTTGCTTTAGAAGTGTAATTGTAGAAGTTTGGTTTCAATTTAATTTTTTTTTATTCTACAATTGAACTTTTCTTCACATATCATGAGGTATATCCTGGAGTGTATAAAAAAAATTTTTCGGAATTTTTTGATGACATCTGTCGGAGAAATGGCTGGGTGAATGAGATGTGTTTTTTTACTGGCGGACACGATTTCTCATGTTTGGATCATCTGAAACACAAAAACCTAATTATTTCTTTTTTTTTTGTAATTTTTCCTCATGTTTTTTTACATAAATTTGTCAATAAATTATAAAAAATTATGAATCTAGTGGGGACGATAGCCAGGCGTCGGTTGAGTAGTTCGATTGGAATCATGTCCGCCAGTTTAAAAAAGTGTGTTTTGAGAAAACGCGTTTACAGTTTGAGGTGTGCACTCCGAGCGCTCCGAACGTCGAGGGGTATTATTATTTTTTCGGGGCTTTTTCGAAATCTTCCAATGGTAAAATGGGTTTCTACATTAAATATAAGGGTATAAAGGAACAGAAAAAGAAAAAAAAAAACAAAAAACAAATTTGAAAAAAGATTATCCAACTGACCCCTTAATCGGAAGTAGACGTCTAGTGGGTTTTGTCTTTTCAGTCTTCTGTGTGTAAACAACACAACTATTGTCACAAAAAAAAAATCAAAAATAATTTTTATAACCTCCAAAATTCATGAACTTTACAATATTGTTTAACCTTTAATGAGTTTGAGTATAATTTGATCAACTAAAAAGAAATAAATGACGATCTGAGTTCATTTCGCAATGTCGTCTATCTGTATCCGCGAAATAGCCCCTCAGTTTTTGCGATATCGATCTGAAGTTTTGCCAACACCCTTTTCTCTCCAAGAAGCTGTTCATTTGTCGGAATCGCCAATATCGGACCACCAAAGCATCTAGCTATCACTCAAACTGTACTACCGGAATTAAGTCCTTGTATGGAAATTATTTTTATTTAAAGTGATATCTTCACCCAATTTCGCTGAGATTATTATCCAAAGCATCGCTACAATCTCTGTAGAAATTGTTCAGATCGGATCACTAAAACATATAGCTGCCATACAAATTGGCTGACCAAAATTGAAATAATGATATCTTTATACCATTTTAAGCTTTAAGAAACGCAGCTATGAAGGATAATATAACTTCGATGCAGCCAAAGTTAATATAATTCTTGTTTAAACCTGAATTTAATAAATAGTTTTTCCGTATTTCATTTTAGTTTTAATCTTTTGTTTAAATTTCAAGAAAAAAATTATATAATATTTATTATTTCTCAATAAACAATTTCGTTTCGTTACATCTTACAATATATTTATAATTTATTAATATTAATAATTATTTTTATTTTTCCCCTCACTTAATGAGTTTAAATATTAACTACATTTTTGTACTAAAATAATCAGCTAAAACATTTTCGCGCCCTCAATTATGCAACATTAAATCACAGTCGTAACCTCTAGCCAGGCACACACACATCACTGCAACCAATTTTAGAAAAAAAATATGAACAGGAACCGTTTATGCAATCGTACATGGCAACAGTATACACCCAGCCACTTCATTATATGCCACACCAAGGCATTTTCGGTAAATATGTAAATGTTTATATACACATGTGTGTGGGTTCGCGCAAGTACATTAATGTGCATCGAACGTTCTACAATGGTGGCATAGAGCTAGCAAAAGTTCTGCCTTCTAGCTGCTAATAAATCTATTGTGAAGCGCAGTTGTTATTTTTTATTGTATTAATTTTCACATTATATTTATGTTGCCAAAGGCTGTTGGCTAACTTTAGCGCTAATCGAAGAGGCAAAATTAGTTTATTGACTATTCAGCCTCGCTTTTTATATAAATAGACGTATATTTATTATACAAACAGTATATAAATATGTAAAAAAAACCGTTAACTTTAGCTGCAACGAAGCTATACCCTAAATAGATGCATTTGTCATAGCATAAAAGGGTATAAAAATGTTATTATCTCGATTTTTATCGGTCAGTTTGTATGACAGCTATATGTTATAATGGTCCGATCTGAATAATATGTTCGGAGATTATAGTGCTGTTTCGGGAAATTATCTAAGCCAAATTTTGTCAAGATATCTCGCCAAATAAACAAGTTGTTCACACAGTGACTTGATTTTGAACGGTCAGTTTGTATAACAGCTATTTGTTATAGTTGCGCGATATCAATGGTTCTGGAAAATGAGCAGCTTATTGAGAGGAAAAGAACGTGTGCAAAATTTCAGATCGATATCTCAAAAAATATACAGAGAGATGGACCTTTCTATATCGACTCGGCTCGTCACGCTAATCATTTATATATAGTGCATAGGGTCTCTGACGTTGATTTCCAGGTGTTATAGACTTCGTGGCAAACTAAACATACCCTGTTCAAATTACAAATATTTTCATATAAATATATTTTTAAATCATTAGCCATGTGTTTGTGCTGTGTGCTTTGTGGCCTTCAGCTGATATCAAAATTGACTGCTATTTAATAGAGACCAAAGGCCGACAGCTTTGCCAAATGACAAACTACATACATACTATATATACACTAACATCATTCCTTCATATAATAGCCATACATATCGATATTAGTTTATATGTCACTAAACAGTTACAAGCCCACTACTCCTGCATTTCTCTGATGCAGCCAAATAATGTTTAATACTCTCCACATTCTGCTCTCTTTTCAGTATTATTTCACATTCTATTGTGCTCCCAAATATCTCTACTACTCAACTGCCCTATGTTCCATAGCACATGGTAGCTTAGATGTATATATTCTCATTTGTATTTACTCTAGTTATTCAGGTGCCCACATAAGCAGGCATCTATGTTCAGCTACAAAATGTTTGTTTGTGTGTTTGCGTATGTTTGACGACTTCCTTTTTCCTTATTTGCCTGACTTTGGCAACACTTCGACACTTTTGACTTCCAGGATTGAGTTGTAGAAAGTGTTTTGGAAATATTTAAAACTGTTTACTTAGCTAAATATTTGAGTTAGGAGTACTCAGATGTCTACGTATGTGTAAGTACTTAAGTGAATAAAAAATTTATTCAATTCTACACTCATATAATTTTAATAGCTAGGGACTCAGGAAAACGCGTTTTTTTTTAATTTTGAACACCTTTTTTTTGTGGGAAGTAGCACCTGTTGGTAAGAAACGGACGTGTGCAAATTTTCACATCGATTTCTAGAAAACTAAGAGACTTCTTCTTTGTTGACACCGCCTATTCAGTCCAAAGTAGCACCTGTTGGCAAGAGTTTTAAATCCGTTTTTAAAGGTCTCACCGTTCACCGATATTGGTCTTGTTTCATTGTGAGAACATAACATATCGGTCATTGTCTAGCACTGAAAGTATAGCTGCCGAGTCCGATGATTCTTTAAAGAGTCGGTAAACTATCCTAGGGTCCCATCTCAGTCTACGATTACAACGTATAGCTCCGTAGTGCAGCCTTCTTTAGAGAAGTGACTATTCACTCCGACAGCAGGGCAGACGCTACTTAACGACCAGCTGCTGTGCCACTGCAGGATTTTTCTGACCTAGCGATCCTCCTTCAGGTAGGGGTTAGAATTTACCCATGGTAAGGCATGCCTGTTGTAAGAGGTGTCTTTCTTTCTGGGCTTGCCTTGAAATATCAGCATAGTCTATGTCAGAAATAGTGATATAATACTCAGCTTGAAATGATATTATAGACTTTATATGAAATTCCTAATAGTAAGACATTTGACGTTCAAGCGACAAATATCACCAGTCATTGAGATATGGCCGCTCAACTGGTAGTAGCAAAAGCTACAAGGTGTTACCAGAGACTTTAACCTGGTACCACGGGGAGCAGTTAGTCCTTCGAGTTTACTCCAATCTGCTCATTGGGTTCCCTTTGTGGAAATTCGTGGTGGCTGTGGTTGAAACTTAAAGGCAGGTAGGGTTGAAAAATCCAATGTGGAGTTGCACTGCGGCCGGGTGCCGGACCCAAAGTACGGCAGGGGTTTTAAATACGTGCAAAATGTATTTATACTTCAAAGAAAGCACCATGAAGGAAGGCCGTCGCCGACAAGTACTCACGTAAATCATAACAATTGTTGTGGCCTAGAGATCCCCTGAACATTTTCAAACATGCACTTTCTGCTCCATTGATCAGCTTTTGCAATACTGATGTTCAAACATATCGGCATCAAGTCTTCGGTGAAGCAGCAGAGATGGCAATTGCTATTAGGTGTCTCAGCTATTTGTGATATTGCCAAAGCACTTTCTCGATTTATGAGAGTTTTTATGATCAATACCTTAGAATTTGGAGTATCACAATGGACCGGACAGCTGTACAAGTGAGATCCTTCTTTGCGTTCGTAACTTTATCGAATTTTGAATCTAACCCAAACTAACCTAATACAAAGCATCGAGCATGGCATTGGAAGGTGGAAGAACATCCTCAGATAAAATCATCCTCAAACAAATAGGAGAAAGATGTTTCATGTGATGCCCATGGCTCTTTCTTAATAAGTAGTTGTTTCGATGGAGGAGTATTTCGTGATACCAGGCCTCACCAGAGTTTATATATCACAATGAAGCGGCGTTATAAGCTGTGCAAGTGAGCTCCTTGTTGGTTGATCGATCTTTTAACCCACCTAATGTAACATAATACAAAGCATGGCATTAGAAGAAGGAAGGACATCAAACATTAATCATTAAAAAAGAAAGAAAGATTTTTCATATGATGCTTAGCTCTTTCTTAAGTGTTTTGGTGAAGTAGTGTTCAAACTATAATATAAAATTTCGGTGTCAGGTAGTCTCATCATGTTTGATAACATTACCATTACTGCAATTTTGTTACAGATTATATGACACTTGCAAGGTAGAAAGTAAGGTCTTAGAGCAAATTCGAGTTGTAAAAATAAGTGTTTAGGATGTTGAAGTACTTAGAACTGCAATGTCAAACACATGTGTTTACTTAGACTATTCCGGCAGTTATCTCTCTAGGAAATCCGCGCTTGCTTTGACAGCTCTTCTGAGATGTATTTCTCTAAGAAACCCTATACGTCTGAAAGTGTTTACTTTGACAGCTATTTTCACAACTATCCTTTTAGGAAATCATATGCTGGTAAAAAGCCTTAAATGTCAAACTCATCTGCTTGCTTTGACAGCTGTTCTGACACAATTATTTTGACAACTATCCATTTAGCAAAGCCTTACTTCTAAACACCACCAAATGTCGAACAAATCTGCTTACTTTGACAGCTTTTCTCAGATGTATTCCTCTAGAAAATCCTATAGTTTTAAAAGTGCTTACTTTGACAGCTCTTGTGACAGGTACGCCTTAGAAAGTTTATACTTCTAAACACCACCATATATTGGATAGTCGAACAATATTTTTCAATAGATGTCGTTGCAGACGTACATACATACATATATCTCCAGTACTACCAATCACATTATGTCATACAAAGTAGTGAGATTTTAAGCTTCATTTAAAAAAAAATTAAAGTGAAAAAAATGTACAGCTGTTCAAAAATGAATGAAAATAGTGAAGAAACACGCTATTTTTTGAAAGTTTTGTATAAAAAAGGGAAGAATGCCACGCAGCCACTGTTCTAGATATTTCGAAAATTCGATTTACACTGATGGAATAATGTCTCCAGCGAAAAATGGCAAATGTGGTCGACCAAAATGGTACAATTTGTTTATTTATTTATTAGTATACATATAAAAAGTTTGATTAGAAATACGAAAAAACTTTTTCGACTACCCAGTATTTGAGTCCGAACGGAATGTCAACTATAGGATTGGAAATCATAATAAAATGTTATATAATTGTAGTGCATGCTGTCAGTTTTGTGGAGTCTTTTTCGATGCTTTACTAACTATGTAGCTTCCACTGAATCTGTTTTTTAGTCATATATTTATATATACGTACATATATACTGACTCTTCCCTCCTTATTATTGGCTATTAATGCATTATCTGACTGGTCAACTGTGGCCTCGTAAGTACGCCCGTTACATATAGTTTTGGGCGTCACCACCTGCAACATTGGCATCCGATTCGTTGTTATATTTAAAATATTTTACACATTTTGTATTATTTTTTACATTTTTGAACTGCATTTTCATGCGACACGGCCAATATTGCGTACGCATTTTAATTTCAACAATTTTTGTGTTCCCTTTTTTTTTTGGCTACAATCGCCGTTATTCCGTTATTATGTATGCACTTACATATACATATATTGGGTTCAATTTAACTGTGTAAACATGCATTTATATACAGCCATACTTGTGTGTGTTAAACTGTATGCATTTTACTGCACTTGGCCCCACCTCTTCCACCCCACACCACTGTGCGCAACTGGCAGCGCCACTTCATTGGCATTAATTTGCTGCATTTAAACATTTTATTTTCGACTTTTATGCGCTGTGTATATGAAAATGATTTTTATTTTCGCTTTTTGTTGGTCACGTGCAGCCGAAAAAGCCTGCGCTTCGTTTTTTGGTAATTTTTAATGTGCCGCCATGTTTCATGTGATTTTATTTTTTGTTTTATTTCATGGCTGTGTATTAATTTTTATTTTCATTTATTTTATAATGAAATTGTTAACATGCGGTTGTTTGTACATATGTATGTGCATATGCATATACTACATACATATAGTTATACTGCCATGCTTATTTACTTATGGTACTTTATGTCCATGCTTGTCCATCCTGTCGCTGCTGCCATCGCTTTCCGCATTCCCATTCGTCGCTTTGCAGCCTCCGCCTCTTTTTCGCTTAACATTTGTATTTGCAGCCGTTTTTTTGTAATTTTTTCGTACCTTTTTTTTGGCGCGCAGTGTATATATGTGTGTGTGCTGCTTTAAATTAAAAATTGCATTGTTGCAAATATTTATATTTTTCCCGCAACGCAGCGCACAAATGAATGCATTCGTAATAATAATTACTTGACTCTTTTTCTATCTGTTTCCTGTGTGTGCTTTAGTCGACGCTCTTGTTGTTGTTGTTTACTTTACTTTCAAAGGCCAATTCGGCTTGCGACTTTTTTTGTGCGCGCGTATTTTTATGCATTCATCTGAAATTGTAATTAAGCGCTTAAAAATGTAATAAAATGCGCTTGTTATATTGCCTGGTGTTTGTGTTGTTATTGTAGCTTGCTTACTTACTATTTTTTTTCCTATTTTTTGGCATGCCAAGCCTGCATCCATTGCAGAATTATGAGTTGTTTTAATGGTTGGCGTAAGCTTTATGCTGGTGTTTGTGCTACGCCCATTTTTTGCCGCAGTTTTTGTGAATCCCTGGAATTTTATTATAAAGTGAGGTTAAATCCAGCTTTTAATAGATTGTATCTTGTGAAACTCACTTCTTTTAAATTTTTTTTGAGGAATTCGTATCTAAAATTTATATACATACATCAATATTTATTTTGTTGCCTTCAAAAAAATCCCCATCAGATATAATACACATTTTTTCCTCAGCTCCTCCAGAGAATTTTGTTTTAGCTCTTCGATCGGCTGAAAACGGGTCCCACGGAGTGGCAATTTCAGTTTGGGAAACAAGAAAGAATCACACGGAGCCAAATCTGCTGAATATGGTAGTTTATCGATGGTATTCATTGCGCCGTTGGCCTTAAATTCGGACACAATCGTACTATTTTTGAAAAAAAATCAGCTTTATCACGACGAATAGAGAAACAACAAGTTTCATACACAAAATATCCACCAAAATCATTCGAATGGACTCCCGAGAGATGTCGAGCTCTTTTGCCATCTCTCTGACACTTGCCTGACGATTTAACCCCTTGACGTATCAATTAGCGCACCAAAATTCGCTTCCAACTGTTCGTACGCAACTTGCACTAAACAAACAGGTTTTGTTGCTTACGAACCTGTCGCACACTTGTTTCACAAATTTACATAAAATAAAATACTACGATTTAATACGATCATTATAAAACTGATCTTTAGTAGATAATGCGCTCAACTGATGCAATGTTTTTTGTTTACATTATTTGCGGAAAATAACGGGAAAATTTCAATTCTCTTCATCAAGTGTACACTTCTATACACCACGAGCCAGGCTCGTAGAAATACGTCAAGGGGTTAATACTTTCATCAGTTGGTCTTCCAGAATGAGGTAGATTTCCAACGATCTCTCGACCGTCGTTGAAGACATTGTACTACTCGTAGGCTTGTGTTTTTGATAAAACTGAATCACCATAAGCTTTTTCCAACATTCGTAACGATTCCGCACAGGAAATTTGGTTTAAATTACTATTTCCGGGTAAATTTTTGTCACAATGTATATATATGTATATATATATTCGGATTTATATTTTGCTAATTTTTTATATGATTAATACGCTCTACATTCTTCTCTAATTATTCCCGGACTCTTATTTCGGCGATCTAACTCTATTTTAATCTTTTCTCCAACAAACACTATAAAAATACAACTAACGTCTTGGGAAAATTTGCCGTTCCTTACAATTTGTCCGTAACTCTTGAGTTCTTAAGCCCAAATAATATCCATCGCTTCTCCTAAATCTTATCTTTCTAAGTTCTCAAGTTGACATCCACCGCTTTGCTTCACTCTTTTTCCAAATCCCGAGTTCTGAAGTTGATATGCTTTGCTTCACCTCTAACTCCTCCTGTTCTCAGGCTAATATCCATCGCTTCTTCTCACTGTTTCTCAAACTTTTGACTTCTCGGTTTTCAAAATTTATTACTTGACACAAACCAACGAAAAGATCGATAGCTGTACTATCTTGTTCCTGAAGAATAATGATCTATGGTTTATTTATTGCATACATTAATTAAAGAGAAGTCTATAACTCAAACAAATTGATTTTCATTATATACACTTTGAAAATTTTATAGACTTCATATCTTTCGTTTTCAGCTAGACAGTTGTCAGAGTTCGATGGAAAGCTTTTCAAACTCTCCCAATTTTTGTTTCTTTATTTTTTTTTAATTGTTTGGCATTAAAGCATATGCTGAATTTATATTAATTTTTTTGAGAGTTTTGTCATTGAATTGAAGTAAAATTCTCCGAAACAATGGTTTCATGGTTTCATTTATGTTGGACCTGTCTTACAAATTTCTTCTTTCTTCAACACATCTCAGGATTTTAGTTTAATTTATTTTATAAACGCAGGCGAGATTTCGATCTCTGAAATATGATTTGAAACAGGGAGGAAACCATGAAAGTTCGAGTACTTGTCAACGCCACCAGGATACATTTAGCAAAATTTAATATAATCTGTAAAAGGGGTGACGATTAAATTTTTTTTTATAAAATTGTCCTCAAAATGTGTATTTTTCTTGTGCGAAATTTGCTTTATCGAAATAGTTCCTTTTCTCAATTCTAAATCACTAATACAAAATTTTAGTTCTTCGAAATACATTTACAAGTATGTATAGTCGTACAAATCGTCTTAAAATTGTATAGTGGGAGTATTCGTTCAAGAACAAGAGCTCACCACAAAAGTTTAACAATCTAACCTTTTTCAACATATGCTCGAAAAATGCAACACTGTGTAATAAAACTATCTTCGAAATGTGTTGTTTGTGTTCGTATTTTCGATTTCGAATTTTTCATGCCAAAAAAGCCCTTTAACATATCAACTCAAAAAAATACAACTTGAAAAATAATCTTTTTTTGTTCGAATTTTCGATATTGATATTTTTTTCATTTGTTTTTTGACTAAATTTGACTTAAAGGGTTACATGGGTTTCCTCGGGCAAAAAACGGCCTTTTTCAATAATTTCTTTTACATATAAAAAATGAAATATTTTAATGGATTTTTTTTATTTAAAACACATATTTAATAAACATTTTGTAAAATTTTCAAAAAAAAATATCAAAATGGCAGTCATTACGACGCCATTTCCGGCAGTCCCTCGGAAAGAAAAGGTGCATGTGCGTTGTCAAAACTTCTTTCAGGATCATCAGAAATAAAAATAAAAAATACGTGTTTTAGTAAAGACAATAAACTAGGTATTGGACGAAGGAAAAAAATGAGAATTGGAATTTTGGCAGACGTTTTTATAAAAGAATGCAAATTTCGATGAAAATTTCCCGCAATTTTTTTTTTTTTAATAGTTGCAATTAGAAAAAAATCCTTCGTTCAAGCCCTTGTAAATGATATCTTGAAGACTTGTGTAAAATTTCATCAAGATCGGTTGAGTAGTTCGCGAGAAATCTTGACAACCGACTTTGAAAACACAGTTTCGAGAAAAACGCGTTTAAAGACGGCGCACTTAGCCTAGCTTGCCTCGAACGCACAAGTTTTCAGGGTTGTATCTCCGAAACTATTGCTCAGATAAACTTGAAAATTTAGGACAATATTCTAGAGATGTTATGGAATTTAATAAGACCCCCAAAAAATTTCGATTTTTTGAGTTTTCAATTTTGATTTTTGAAACGAAACAATTTTTTTTATGTAACTATAACATTTTAAAGTCTTTCAAAGAAAAGCTTTCTAATAGTTAAGAATTTGCTAAAATAAATAGTCTTGTGACTAAACTTTTGCCTAATCTGCTCATTTAAATATGGAAATATTGTCTTGCTTTATTAATACATTATTGCCCAGTTGCTCCGCTTCACATTGAGATTATTACTACTATTATTAAAATATATCGACTCGAAAAATGCAATGCTGAGCAATAAAATTGTCTTCTAAAAGAAAATTTTTCGTGTTCGAATTGCATGCATGCTATTCATCGAAAAGTGTATTTTTCGACTTCGAATTTACGGCTACAAATTTTATTTCTGCCCAAATAGCATTTTAACTTCTGAGTTCGAAAAGTGAAAGCTTACTACCTAGCTTCGAACAGTCTTCGAAAAGTACATTTTTTTCGAATTTGAATTTTTGAGTTCGATTTTTTGTTACCAAATAACTCTTTTAAGACAAAAAATATGCTTTTTCATACGTTCGAAGAAAATTATCTTATTTCTTCGTAGAAATAATATTATACAGCCAAAAATGTTCCACAATATTTCCTTTTAAATATTAAAGCTTTAGCATTAGCTTAAAGTATTACTAGTCCCAGCGGTTCTGCTTTAAATTAAATTGAAATCGTTGTACAAGTTTGTATGTGACCTTGACTCAATTTGATTTCCCAAAAGCAACCTTGACCTTTTTCAAAGTATATGTACAACACTTTAACACTTCCTTGTTTGTAGTATTTATAAATATAAATACCACACAACCATAAGCATTTGAAAACCCAACAACATCATACACTGCTTTTCCAACTTATGGGAATTCTAAATAATCACCTTACAGACATGACTGAATAAAATTATACCGACTATGCCGGCATTTTGTATACTATATAGCAAATAACACAGCAAAAACAAATGCAATAATAAAATGCCGGCAAAAACAAAAAATTACGCACAGACCATTTGATTTTGAGAAAATTCGCAAAAAGGGCAAGATACTGCCAACGCACACACACCCACACGACCTTCGTCAACACAACGACCTTGGGTGCAATTATTACACCAAATAACATGCTTGCGTGCTTCAGATATACATATATGTATACGGCTATGTATGCACATCTGTGCGTGTGTGGTCAAGAGGCCAGTGAACCTTAAACAAAAGGTAGCCATCTACTTAAGCATTTAAGTAAAATTTAGTACAAAAAACATTTCGACCGCATTCAAGCAGGTTTTGACCTTGCTGGACTTTTGTGACTTGCACTCTGTGCTTATTTTTGTTGAATTCACATTTAACTTACAGCTAGCGCTTGACCTTCATTAAATGTGATATGTTGTCAAAAATGGGTGTTTTAAATGTCGTTGCATACGCACAGGCGCACACACAGCGTTATATCGTTTTCTACTGGAATTTTGGGTGTACAGATATATATATTTATATGTACTTATTATACAGCACTCGCTCTCTAGCTAAGCTATTAAAATGTTAGTGCAAAGTTTATTGCATACTTTCGGGCATAGACACACATACACACTTACCGCCAAGCTTGCTGCCTTTGGTTTGCTTTCCTTTTGTGTGTTTTGCATACGTGTGAAAGTAAAGTTGTTTTTAAAATTTTCAATGCATGTTTTAATGCTTTTCAACATATTGCACAAGCACACACACATACACCCATACTGCTATGCACTCATACTCGCCTGCTTGCACACAATTGCTTGGTAGACAATTTTCCTGATATAAATGTATATTATATTTGTTGTATATACATTTGCATTTTTGACTCACACACGCACACTAGATGCGCATGTATGTGCGTGCGTGCGTAACACCGAAAATTTCTACTCCTAAAAGTCATGTCAAACTCGTGCATTGTTGCTGTTCAGTGACCGGTCGTGCGGTCGGTCGGTGGTCAGTTGGCTAAACTTGACCTAGAAAAAACTTTATCTATCTAAAAATTTATATATGTATGTACGTATCTATACACATTGTATAGACACGTCTGTGTGCGGGCACTCACGCATAGTCTAACACTTACACGCAGACTTCCACATATACATATACGCAGCTATGCATTCGTTGTGCATGTGCACTTGCCATGCGTAGAAATGCATGCCGGTCGCTTAAATGAAGTACCGTTTCACCTTCGAAAACTTTGTGTGCTCACATGCTTTGCATATCAACTGAAAACTTTTCCTAACTTTTTCGTTAGTTTAGTTGTGAGGTCAGTGTACTGTGCATGTACTAATAAAATTTGATGTTGTTGCTATATAGTATGTGTGTATATTGGTGCGTAGGCGTTTATTCCTTATTTTTGTTTATTTTAAATTTTAATCTCCTGCACTCCTTTCGGTTTCGTGGGCAAACGAACAGACTCACACATTTGTCAATATTAACACTTGCTGCTTAAAATTACAAGCTTATCGACTTAAATTTGATCTCAACTGAAATATATATTTTATTGACGAAAGTTATGCCTGGCTTTACATAGTCTTATGTGCTTTCAAAGTGGTTAAACAGTTTCTCATGTATACATATTTAAAATGGTGGTACATAAGTTCACTCTGAATATGATTTTTACTATTAAATTATGAAGTGCTTACCAAATTGCTATTATAGCCATACATAGCAAACATTTAGTGGCGAAAACTTAGCATACATTTAGCAGCTGTAAATAATATGTTCTAAATAAAGACAATTTTGTTATTTCATTGTATTCGCCATACTCGTAAAGTTAGACTGGACTCTATTAAGCAAATGATAGTTAAATTACGAAACAGACACTTGTTTTCGGTATGAAGGGGATATTACAGAAGTGTTAAGAGGGCCGCATAATGTTGAGATGCTAGAACTGATATTTTTACTCACAATTTTTTCATTCATTTATTCATAGTTAAAGACCATCCAAAATAAATTATAAGTATATATATTTTTTCATAATGTTGTGCGTCCTGGTGGTGGAAGTAGAGAAAGGAGAAATGCCGTTGTCACGATTTTTGCCCTTGAAGATATAAAAAAAATAACTGACTTTTGATTACAAATGTCACTGACGTCTGAACCAACAAAACAGAAACAAATTTTTTTTCGTTTTTTGTTTCAGGAGTTATATACATTTAAAATTTAGAAAAATCTTCATATCAATTTCATATCGTTGCGGTGAATATTTTCAAAGTTAAGTTCAAAATGGTGTTATCAAATTCGGTGACCAACATTACTCGAAAACTGTTAAACCGATTAGTTTTAAATTTAAAAGTTTTCTCAGAAAAAATTCTGAAATATTCGCTATTTTCGGCCTTCTAACCATTTATGACCCTTAAATAGCAGCACTAAAAATAGTCGTTTTTTACTAGCTTTTTTTATTGTCGAAGTTTCGAATTATTGCAAATTATAAATTTTCAGTTTTTTTTTGGTTCATACGATTGAGAGATATTAAAAAGTATTTATGCCAAATTTCAAGTAAATTGACTGATCAGAACTTAAGGTATCGTGACGTAGTATCGAAAAAACCATTTCAAAGATACTTCTTCCGCTCAAACCGGTATGGTGCCAACGACACTTAAATGGCTATAACAATTGAATTATGAAACTTATAAGTGAAGACCCGAGTAATACTTCAGTAACCTATTACAAAGTTTTTATTTTTTTGTTTCGAAGAACCGTCATAATTTAAATTGAAAATCACCATCAATGTCTCTTAACCCATTTACAACCAAGGAGTCAAAAAATAAGTTTATTTAAAATTTTCAGTTTTTTATTGATTTATACCATCGCAGAGATGAACAAAAATTTTTTTTTTTTTTTTTATTGCATATACGAAAATTTTGCTGTACCCACACGAGTACAATGGTCAAAAGTGTATAAAATATTTATGAATGGGCTATTTTAAAACAGTCGCGTTCCACGCACAAAGCAGTACCACATAGCTTGCAAATCTACCTGATTCGTTTATGGCAGACTCTGCATCTAAGAGGCTTGAGGATTCTCTTTGGAAAATGTGCTCCTCCAGCTGTAGAAGCACTTGGAGCTAACGCGCGCTTAGAATATCTTTTCAATGTCTAGTGTCATAGGTAGTATCGCGTAATGTCCCTTGAAACTCAAGCAAATCTTTGGTACTATTATTCACGTCTTTGTACAGCTTCCAAGCGTTTACCATTGTGGAGCACATCATCGAAGTAAAGAGCGGCCACCACCATTTTTTGCCTCGAATCCCAATTTTGTATACATTTACGGCCTGATCATGTAGATCAACACCGTCCATACCGTGGTTGTAATTTGAAAGTAAATTTGGCTGAGGTATACTTATCTTTTTTTGTTCCAGTTTTGACCAACGCTTTACGTATTTCAACGGTTCAACCCAATCAAAATTAGTTCCCATAGTTACGACATTATTGACATCGACATCAGGAGGAATCATAACGATATCGACATCATCTGCCTCATCATCATCAGCGATGTCAGCTAAAGCCTGTGAAAGTTGTTTATATCTCTTTCCATAAAAACACGAAGTGGAAATAGCCATCCTAACCAAAAGATACAATTTTTTATTTCACCTACACATTTTGCCATTGTACCTTAGCGGGTACACAACTTTTGAAAGGCACATACCTCAAATAAGAATAGGTTTTTCAAATGGTTTTTTTTTGTAAAATTGATCTCTTTAGTCTTATCTCACACAACACACAATTTTAAAACTAACAACCGAGAGATAATAGCTCATCAACAGCAAAATAATGACTAAAGACACAAAATCACACAATATGAAAAAACCGCACAGAAGTTGACGCCACAAAAAGTGCCGTTATGAATTCGCGTGAAGCGAATGTATTTTTTTTTGTTGTTTCTAGGAATAAAACTACGCATATGATCAAAAATTTGTGTGCAAATACTTAGCATTGAGTTACGCCACATGCCTAAACTTGACTGATTTTCTGTACACAAGCGAGTACAATGGTTGTAAATGGGTTAAGAAAAAAATGGCAATATTTGCTAGGACTTCTTTTTGTATGTTCTAGAAATTTATCCCCAAGTGATAAAAAAAATACAGCTTCAGAGCATTTTTATACAGTATACTCTCGAAAAGTAAATCGATTGGTATTTTGGGTAATTTACTTTTTCGAATAATTTACTTTTCCAAATATATACATAAATTATCTGTTTTTATAATATTAAATGCATTTTTAAACTTAAAAAATTCATTCATTTATTTGCTTCAATAAAAACATATGGATTTACATGGAAAACATATGTATTTATTATGAAGAGAAAAAAATTTTGAATATTCTTTTGTTTTTTTTCTTTTGCAATATATTTCCTGACCATTTACATATGTACATATCTCAAAGTTTATTTACTAAACAGACGCGATAAACAAGAGAGTAAGTGTTTATGTAACATCGTAAAAAACGCTGCTTGCTTCGTTTCGAATTTTTTATCACACTCTCTGAAAAGTAAATTAAAAAATTTACTTTTTCGAGGTGCATGTGTAATCTTAAAGGTGATTTACTTTTCCGCGATTATTTACTTTCTGAGAATTTACTTTTCGAGAGTATACTGTACATGTATATCGACATCACCAAGAGACAGTCAATACATTAGAATCTGGTTCTACTGCTGTCGAACATGCTATATGACGGCGTTCTACGACTCCCATTAGAAAAGGTGGTCCAAATTATCGAGTATGCTGATGATATTGCGGTAACGGTGGTAGGAGAGGAAATCAGGTGGAAAGACTTAAAGGATGAAAAACTGGCTCACTGCGAAAGGACTCCAATTAGAAGCTCATAAAACGGAAGTAGTGCTAATTACAGGCAGGAAGAAAGTAGAAGATGTTATAACTAAAATCAATGGCTATAATATAACTACATTGAGAAAGCATGTGAAAAGGCGACGCGAATAACCGTCGCCCTATCGAGGATGTTGGTAAATATTGAAGGACCAACCCAGGCCAAGCGAGCACTCTTGGCCAAAGTCAGCCAGTCAGTACTAATGTATGCGGCGCCCATATATAGACCAGCAATGCAGATTAATACACACGTAATGAATGCAAGAAGATCTCGGACGCGGTTATTTGTGGATTCCGCACGGTGCCTGACGAGGCATCATAATGGCATTAGGTCTCAAAAGAGTTTACAAAAAATCCAGAGGTTTTGAAAGACATCTCATAACAGTTGAGTGAAACGAAGAAAGGCAGAAAAGTATATTTGAGTTGCAGAGGCGCTGAGACATGGTACAAACTAATCGGAAAGGTACAAGCATGAGTGGAGAGAAAGCACGGCGAAACTGATTACTATAAATACGGTCACGAATCAATAAACGTGTGACTTCAGAGAATATTGTGTACCACATGATACCATACTAACTCGTGTGAAATAAAGTGAAGAATTGATCCGCAATTGCTTTCTAGGAACTGAGAAAAAACGAAAGGAAACCAAGTAGCGAAAACTTATGAATTAGAGAAGAGTAGTCCAGAAAGGTGCCTATGAAGAGGCAATCTTGGTTGAGCATGGTCTTGCGGAGAAATGCTGAACGACGATTCGGTAGGATCAATGAACTGTAGTCGGAGTTAGGGTTAAGTATGTAGGTATACTGTTACGCAAGTTCAGCATGGTCCGATAATCCGTACTGGGCGTGATCCGAAAGAGGTGTAAAGATTCCCCCTTCGAAACAAAAAACAAAAAAAACAACACCCTCAAATAACTTAGTCCTCAAATTTAAAAAGATCTGAGAAGATTACAATTTTTTTTAATGTATTTAACAATCACAGCAAAAAACATATTTCAAATATGTATAAAAAATTACCTCGTCATCTATGTTAACCAGAATCTTAAATTCTCTCAGCTTTACACTTCTTGTGGCGCACATTTCACACCATTACTATAACATGCCAGCAGACAGACGCTAGACTAACCGACGTTATTAAATAAAGAAGCTGAAAATAAACAGAGAACACAAAAAAATAAGTATAAAATAAGAACAAGAAATTAACAGAGAAAAACTTTTACTTTCATTGCGAATAAGTTGCGCTAAAAATAGTGGCACAAAACCGACAAGAAGCATAAGAAGAAGAAATAATTGCAATAAAATGTAAAAAAGTGAACTAAAATCAACTCAAGCACTAACACAAACGCCAGTTATGCCGGCAACTAAGTTATTTACACTGGTCTGCACACCACGTGACATACTTTCCGTCACTTGGCAGCGCCGCAGAAAAATTTCGAGCGCATTTCTTATGCCACACCAAGCCACCACCTGCCACATATACATATATACACTGAAGTTGCTGTTGTTGCCGCCGCCCCACAACGCGTCGCAGTTTCTCTATTAGTTGTTGTTTTAGTTGTAATCCTTAAAACCGCATAGTGTCTTCTGCCAAGCGCACCGCCTTCTTTGCCAGCTGCGCGTTGACACAGTTTGGTATTTGCCATTTCTTTTTGGCACTGCTCGCCACCAGCTACAACACCACAAGCGCCTTCTGCTGGATGCGCGCCACTCAACGCTGCAGTCTTTCGTGCATTAATTCTCCGGCTTTTTATTTCAAAACTATTTCTTTTATATATCTATATGTAGTGCTATAAGCAAACATATATATTTTTATGGCATTACATGCATAGTGGCGCCACACCTACATGCTTTCATGCCACAAGTGTAGTACTGGCGCTCTGTAATTGCGCTCAGCTGCCTGCCTGCGCTGCTCCTCCAACTGTCTGTCTGCTGTCTGCCTTTGCTGCTACTTAAACTTTTATTGCCACCAACAAGTGTTTTTCTTTCCTTCCAACACTTTTTTTTTATATATTTTTTGTTGCTTCCACACTCACTTATTCTTCGTCGCTTGCTTTGGCTGTGGCTGTGTCGGTCTCGGTGTCCGTGGTCGTCTCTCTTGTCGTCGTCGTTGAATTTCACACCATTTTTCTAGCCACCTGCTGGCGCTTTCTGTGCGCTTGGTCCATGGACGCTAAGCCAACTCGTGCTTGCTCCTTTTCGCCGTTACAACATTTGCTCCTCCATTTATTCTTCGCTTCTTCATTCATTCATTCATACGTTTATTTATACAAGTTATTCTAGTAGTTTGCTTGTAAAAAAATACTATTTTTTTATTTCTGCTCCTTCGTATCCTTACGCGCTTAGCGATCTCTGCAGCTAAGTGAATGAAAGTAAATACCCACACACAGCCACGGATAAATATATATATATTATATAACTGTTAGTCTATGTCTTCGCTACACCATAAGCTTTTGCATATTTATTTGCAAGCTTTTTTATTTTATCCTTTTTAGTTGCCGCTTCTGACTGTCTCTCGACACTCTTAAGTTTGCCATTGCCGCAGCCAGCAACGGCAGCTGCAGCTGTTGCCTGCTTGTCCGCCGGCGCTGTCTGCTATTTCCGAAGTGTGTCAGCACTTTCTTCTGCTTTGTTTTTATGAATATAATTTTAATGTACTAGCTGTCTCGTTGAGTCTATCTATGTATATATATGCTTATCGCATCCTTGTCCTTGAACCTTGACGCCTTGCCTTGCCTTGACTTGCTTCCGCGTTCGTTACACTCACTTATATAGATATAATATATATATATATTGTATATTTCACACAAATTCTGTATCTATTGCTTGCTTGGCTTTGCTCTGGCGCCACAACGCTGGTCGCTTCCTTGTCTGCATATTATTCTTATTTATTTATCATAACTGTGTGTCTGTGATTTATATTTGAAGATTACCTTGACTCAGTTCTTTAATCTTTCACTTGCTTTTTGCCCGCATATTCTTGGATGTTTGTATGACATTATTCTTGCAGTCAAGTGATTTAACGTGCTTTCATTCATTTCATTGTGGTGTCGTTGGCTTTTAAGATCGTGAAGTAGGTTGATGTCAGTAAAAATAAATACTTGCGATAATCTGGATAGTTTTGAAATACTATTGTGAGCAAAAAAAAGTAAGACTAAGTAAGGCGAATACGGTGTTTGCGGCACTATATTAGTTGAAAATTCGGCGAAAAACTCACGAAGAATTAATGCATTATGCGATGTTGCATCTTCGTGGTGTAAAAAGCAAGAGTTCTGGGCTTATAATTCCGAACTCTGTTTAAGCATAGCTTCGCACAAACGGCGCATAACACTCAAATAGTATTTCTTATTGACAGTTTAGCCGATCGGAAGGAATTCGGAGTGCACCACACCTCAATAATTGAAGAAAACTGTCAACATAACCTTGATTTTTGACCTGCTATGGGGTGGTTCTTTCGGCTTCGGCTCAGATTGATCGTTTGTTTCCGGGTCGTAAGCATATATCCTAAACTCTTCGTCAGTAATAATACGTTTCATAACATTCTGGTGATCGAAAAGCAATGTTTCACAGACGGTTAACGTGACGCTGTTTTTCGAAAAAATTGAGGGATTTTGGAACCAAAAATTCAACCAATTGTCCTATCCTATCCAATCCTAAATATATGCTTCAATAATTGACACTGGACTCAATTAAATTTTATAAACAATTCAAAACAGTATTAGATAACAGTATACGGGTACAATTCAAATAGCTAAATATACGTTAAAACTAAACTATTAGGTATTCTAAATATTTTGAATTCAAACTATATTTATATATTACGAATAAGTCAAATAATATTTTATAAACTTTAAATAACGTAATTATTTTCTTTATTTTTAGGTAAGTGCATGGAACTATCTAATCATGAACCAAATATACATACATATCTCCAACATTACGATGACAACAATAAATTATGATATATTTAAGTACTTAGTATGTATAAAAAAATATTAAGCTATAACCGGGTAAGCGGTGTCTACACCAATAAAGAAGAAATGATGCCTTTACGTACACAGAAAATATTTATTTCATTTCTTTAAATTGGCTTGTTGCAAGTAAGGCATTGTTTCAAAGCGTTGTGAAATTGCTGCCTTTTTCGACATTTTTTGGGCATATTCGCAATAGTTGAGTTCTTCTCGATTTTACTTTACAACATTTTTGTTCAAAGCGGATATTTTTCCACACAACTTGTGTTGTTGAAGAAGAGTACAAAACCAGTATATACCACAAACTCTCATAAGTAAACCAAAAATGTTTAACAAATGTAAAAAAAAAATTGATACTTGATCTTTTTTATAAAAGTTTAGATAATATTCAGATAGTTAGATGTTGGAGTCAAAACTTCTTCAATTTCTTCTCAATATTCATCCTTACTCAGAAAACATATGCATGAGCTTTAAAGTTTTACAAAAAGCTCAGAGCTCTTTGCCTTGGTCTCCTAAGTAACATATTTCGAAGACAACATTTTTCTTAGAAAGCGTTTAAATAAATAAACTATTAAAACCTCATATCAGGAGATATAAATATAAACAAATTTAAATAAGATTAATAAAAATATATTTAAATTAGTTTAGAAATCCAAGTTGTTCAGGCAACGTTAATGAAAACTTGGATAAATTTCCAAAAAAGGTAATAGAAAACATATGCTCTTTATACTCTGAACAGGGTATATTAAGGAGACCCTATAAAGTATATATATAAATGATCAGTATGTTGAGCTGAGTCGCTGAGTCGATTTAGTTACGTCCGTCTGTCTGCTTGTCCGTCCGTCTGTCTGTATATATACGAACTAGTCCCTCAGTTTTTAAGATATCGTTCTGAAATTTTGTAAACGTCATTTTATCTTCAAGAAGCTGCTCACTTGTCGGAACTGCCGATATCGGACCACTATAACATATAGCTGCCATACAAACGGAACGATCGGAATCAAGTTCTTGTGTGGAAAACTTTCAAATTTGACAATGTATCTTCACAAAATTTGGTACCGGTTATTTTCTAAGATAATAATGTAATATACGAAGCAATTGTTCAGATCGGCTTACTATAGCATATAGCTGCTATACAAACTGAACGACTTTCGCATTTGACAAGACATATTCACGAAATTTGTTTTAGATTATTTTCTTAGGCAACCATGTAATCTCCGCGGAAATTGTTCAGATCGGTTCACTATAGCATATAGCTGCCATACAAACCGAATGATCGTAATCAAGGGCTTGTATGGAAAACTTTCGCATTGGACGTGGTATCTTCACGAAATTTGACCGGATTACTGCTTAAGATAGTAACATAATCTTCGAAAAAATTTTTCAGATCGGATTATTATAATATATATGTAGCTACCACACAAACTGTGCACATACGAAAAGAAATTCACCTGTGAAGGATATTAGCTTCGATGCAGCCGAAGTTAACGTTTTTTCGTGTTTTTTAAATTGTTTACAACATATTTATTGAAATTATTTTAATTTTTTCTTCTTTAAAAAATATTGCACTGAATTTCCTTGCTACAATACAATTTTGTCAGAAAACATATTAAATTTTTATTGAAATTTTTTATTTTAGATTTTGGTACATTGATTCATTTTAGTTCCGTTGTTTCGACTTCATAATAAATGCTTCCTTATTAATTTTTTATATGTAAATTGCTTAGACTCACTGCTCAAGGCAATTGACCCACAAAGCTTCGAAAAGTAATGATTTACCAAGTTAAACTTCAAGTAAGGTGTGGTTTGCAGTTGATCTGCTGCATTATATTTACTTGAAGTTTTGTTTTTGTTTTTCTTTTGCTTGGTTTGACATATGCAACATTGTTTTTGCCGGAGTAAAGTTCAACGCAACGAGTCAAGTTCATCATCAAGCAAGACAATGAAGATTTGTGAAAAAGTGTTAAGCATAACTCAGCGAACGTACAATAAAATTATGTATTACTTTGTAATAAACATATTTTATTTAATATCGTATACCCTAAGCAGCGCACATTAAGTTTACCGCAAAGTTGTTATATCCAGCAGGAAACGTCAGGGACTGACCGTTCAAACTGAAGTTGCTGTATGAAAAACTTTTATATTTGAAAAGATCTATGGTCAAAGTCAGTGTTACAATTTTCGAACATAATGATCCGATCGCACTGCTTTAGTATAAAGCTGCCATACAAATTGACCAATTAAAATTAAATATTTATATAGAAAACTTTTTTATTTGAAAAGAGATTTTTATAAATCTTGTCATGGATGGTTTTCCAAGGCATTGCTACAATCTCCGAGGAAATTGTTCAGATCGGACTAGTATAGCGTATAGCTGCCATACAAACTGAATGACGAAAATCAAATACTTGTATGGAAAACCTTTTTATCAGACAAGATATATTCACGAATTCTGGGGCGCATTACTGTCCAAGGCAACGGTGCAATCTACCAACAAATTCTTCAGATCAGACCACTATAGCATATAGCTGGCATACAAACTGACCTATCAAAATCAAGATAAAGATCTTTTTATACTCTTTTATTTATATGAAATGCGCCTGTGAGGGGTACTAAAGTTTCAGTGCAATCGAAGCTAACGTTGTTGTTATTGTTTTTATGATATTTAATTGTTTTTTTAATCTCACAAAATATATTTATTGTTTATTTGCGATTTTATGTTTTATCTGACATTTTGATGTATTGCATTGTTATGTATAAAAGGAGTGCAAACAAAAACATCTAAAGCACATGCTTTGCCTCGTGTTCGCCTATTCCAGCGCTTGCTAAGTACCGACCATTAAGAGAGACTTTAAGTAACTACTTAAACAATTGTTTGCGCAAAAAAGCCGTCTAAATGTGCCTGAAATTGAAATGAATTGAAGCTCAAATACTTGCTGGAGTTAATGTCAGCGCACAAACGCACATACATACATACATACATGCATACCCACATACATAGATGGCCGGCCAGCACAAAGGCACCCGTAAGAGTTGCCCCAACATCTTTTGTGCGGCTACTTACTCCATTAAAGTGCTGTGTAGTCAACTGTTGAACGGAGTGAGTTGCTTGAATTGAGTGTAATTGATAAGTGTATACACCCACATACAAACATATCGTACATATGGTTTTCTACACATAATTGAATCAACACATAGTTGTGGCTACACACATATCTCGATAAAAAGATAGCTGTTACACTTCTATATATACATATATGTATATATATTTGCATATATATGTTTGTACATATATCTATGTGCGTGCATTTGTGACCACAAGTAGCGCAATTCCATTTGTTAACAAGACTTAAGTGCTTTTAATGTGGTTAGTGTGGCGTATGTATTGTTTACTGGCCACTACACTTATGCTTTTATATTATAATTTGTTTGCTTTTATTTACTTGTGTGTTTATACTTCATGTAGTTTCCCGCTACTCAATTGCTGATTACTCCGTCATGTTGCAATTTAACTTGACAACCACAATTATGCTCATTTATTATAAAGTATGCAAAAAATACCATAAAAAATGTTAATGTTTTAAATTTATGCTTTAATTGAAATTATGCGCGAATTTCTGTAAGGGTGAGGGCGTATGAAGACTTCGCGCAGTTAACTACATATATGCAGAATTTATTGGTATATGTTATATATGTATGTGTATAAAAACAAGAAAAACTGCTGCTTCATATTTTTCTTATTTTCAATACGTTTTTATTTTCCACTTTCGTTAATAAATTTTTGTGTAAAAGTTTTTTGTGTACTTAATTTCACCATGTGATCAAAGTTGACCCGGACTGTAAAAAAGTGCCTTTAGCGAATAGTTTATAAATGCAGTTTAAGTTTAAGTTTTTATTTTCCACTTTTTTCTGCTCACAAATTCGGTCGTATACAAGTAGAATGAATGTCACGTAGAGGACTTACAACCGCAAAGTAGTATTCCATATTCCATTTAATTCCATGAAATGATTACATGGCAAACCACATCACGATAATCAATGAAAACGATGAGCATCATCTTGATTTTCGACTGATTCTGACGTGTGCTCATTTTAGAAGCATCATTCAATAGATTTTTTTTTATCAGTTTCGACGTCATATTCATAAACCCACGTCTCGGCACCAATAACGTTGCTTTTCTTGAATGTAGAGTTCTCCTCTACTTCGTCGAACATTTTTTTTGAGCTCCACTCTTGCGAGATATCCTTTTCTCTGTATATGGTCTTATTTTAATACAGAAATTAGACAAATTGGTTTTTTGGCTCTCCAAGTATACCATACAAATACTACTATACACTAAAATCTCTAGTGTCCAACTGAGGCGAAAAAGGCTGGGTTAGATTTAAGGGATCACATGGGTTTCCTCGGGTAAAAAACAGCCTTCTTTCAACAATTTTTCTCACATAAAATGAAATATTTTATTAGAATTTTTTTATTGTTGCAAACATACCCTATTAACAAAGAAATTCTGAAATTTTTGGAAAAAAATATTTTAAACTCGGCCATTGCGACGCCATTTCCGGTGATCCCTCGGAAAAAATGGGCCGCATTGGCAGAATAACTCTTTACAGGATCATCTACAGTGAAAAGAAATACGTGTTTTAGTTAAAATCTTAACTTAGAACTTGAACGAAGGAAAAAAACATAAAATTGGACAGACATTTTTACAAAAAAAAAAAATTAAAATTTCGCGACAAGTCTTTAAGAATTATTTCTCAAAGACCTATGTAAAATTTCATATAGATCGATTGAGCATTTCTCGAGAAATCTTGCCAACCGATTTCAAAACCACTTCGTTCCGCTTAGGTAGGACTGCTGTAGGAACAGTTGGCAAATTATGTTACCATGTAATCAAATTTAACCCAGACTGACTTTTCCGAATGAGCTGTAATAAAAGTTTCCAAAAAATAGTCAGAAGGTTGCCAAATCTATATACTTTCCGAGGGAAACAATTCTGGTAATTTGGCACCTGTCTGTAAGGAACACACTCTTTACTAAATAAATCAATTAAATTTCTCTAACAGAGTTGTCGAGCATCTCTTGTAACTACATTTAAACCAAAAAGCCTGCTTTAAAAAATTCGAATGTTGAAGTATACCAGATATATGTATGTATTGCAAGCAACTTTGTCAATAGCAAGAGAAAAATCACAATCCGCGGCGCTAGACTTTTTATAACCTCCTTCCTCTCTAACGCGCAGAAGTTTTCGAAGCATTTCAGCGAATTTCCAAGCTACCAATGCCGGTGTGGAGACATCGCTCATTGCCTGCGCTGCAAGTGACATTTTTGCTATTAGACTGCAATCCTTCGCAGTTGGTCCTTAATAACAAATCAGTGCTTTCGGTTGACAAAGAATGTGCGCACATTCCTTATGTACTCGCAAGCACGCAGTAAGAAACTAATTAGAAGGCAGTCTAGAACTGCATGTGCTACGCAAATGTATGCAACATTGGTCCATGCAGGTATATAAGCTGTTTTATATACTTTTATATATGTATTAAGGTTAGTCACTGCACCTAGTAGCTGTATATATGTATATCCACAAGCCAGCAATGAATACGAAAATTGTCGAAATCATTAAGACGGGCATTAAGAAGCATGCACACAGCCACTAATTTCATGCATATGTATATAGTAGCTACATACATGAATATGCATATACTTATATACATACACACATACATATATGCAGAAGTACTTTTGTTGGCCTATGTCACATACATCAGCTTCGAGACAGCCTAAAATATTGCTGTGTTGTGCTTATAAGGAAGGCTGAAATCAGTAGATATTTACTGTCAGTTTCCTTCGAGTACATGCAAGCCTTTATATACCGTTATTAAGCGTTGCATAACCACAAATACATGCAGGCATGCAGTCTCTAAAAGTCTCGTGCACGAAATTTGTGTTGGCTTGCTGAGCGGCTACTGTTTACAAACATACATACATATGTACGCGCCCATACGACCAGTCCACAATTGAGGTTATGTAAGTTTAGCTGCACTTTCCATACTTCCGTTGCGCTATTTACTATCAATACATCTTATACTTGTTGTTTACTGCACTCTTGCCAGTAAGAGATCGATGTGTTCAGCTGCTGCTGTTACTGCTTACCACTTTCTACCTTCTCATGCTGCGCTGCTTTGTATAGGCTTGCTTATATGCTTTGCTAAGCGTGGAGTTGCCCCCTTAAAGCCTTCTCTATCTTGCTGTAAGCTTCATTGCTTTATTTCTTGTATATTGTTTACTGTTTCTGTGTGCTGCTTACTGAGCGCCAGTTCTCTATCACACACTTGCTCTATATATCCTTCTTGTTGTCGTACAGGGCGTATGTGCAACTTTATTATAACTTGCGCAGGGTTTGTTAAGCAGCTTGTAGCACCCATAAGTGAATATTAGAGAGACTATATAGTATATTTATAAATGATCAGTGTGATGAGCTAAGCCGATTTTGTTGGAATTGCCGTTATCGGATCACTATAACATATACATATGTGTAGTATCTGTCATCCCAATCTACCGATCCAAATCGACTTCTTGTATGGTAAACTTTTTTATTTTACGAGATATCGACATTTGACATGGACGATTATCCAAGGCAGCTCTAACATGGCATGTGGCATATAGTTGCCATACAAACTGACCGTTTAAAAATAAATTATTGTATAGAAAACTTTCTTATTTTACAATATATCTGCACGAAAATTTGGCATGCGTTATTATCCAAGTGCACAATACAATCTCCGAAGAAATTCTTCAGATTGGACCACTTCACGATGTAGCTATCATACAAACTCATCGATTAAAAACAAGTCCCTTTAGGAAAAACTGTTTTATTTAAAGGGATATTTTCACAAAATTTGGCTTACAATATTATCTAAGACAAGGCTTCAATCTCTGAACAAATTATTCAGATCGGACCACTATATAATATAGCTCCCATACGAACAGATCAATCCATATGAAGTACTTGTATGAAAAACTATTTCATTTGACAAGATATTTTTATAACATACAAACTTTCCGATCAAAATCAATACAAAGAGTTTTTTTATATCCTTTTATGCTATAAGAAATCCACCTTTGAAGGGTATTACAGCCTCTGTGTCGCCGAAATCAAAGTTTCTTCTCATTTGTGGAATAATATCAAGTGTTCACACACAAGTTAATGTCATTATTTGCAACATTAAATATTTAGCAAACAAGCACGCTCCCACAAATATGTTAATAGCAACAATAATTTACTGTATTGCCATCCTCTGCTCACCTCGGCAGGCTTAAGTCACTGGCCAACATACAAATCCGACTGTTTGTTTGCCAGATTTTCAATTCTCTGATTTTGTATAGTCACTTGGTGTATGTGTAGCTGTCCATGCATGTATGTATTTAGTTGTGTATCTATATATATATATATATATATGCGTGCTTGTTTATATGTTTGTGTGTGGGGGTTTTTGTGTCCATTGCGGCTTTCGAATTTTAGCAAAGTTCTCTTGCAGTCATTTATCGACCCTCACTCATATACATGCAATCACACTAACATGCATCGATATGTATTTACAGGCGTCTGTTTGCCTGCTTGTCTGTCCATTGCACTCACCGTCTGGCAGTTGTTGCCACTTTAGCATACACCAACGCATAGCCGGCTGGCCTGCCTTTCCTTTTGGCTACCAGAAAGCTGCTCCCTACGAAAGAATGCCATAAGATTTAGTTATAAAACTAGAGCAATAGGTTAATATACATATGTATGTATGTTTAATGCACTTGCATACATTTACCGTAATCATTTATTTTCTATGCGCACACTCACATAACGCAATTATATATATATATATTTGTATATGCCTCTAACTCACTGCCGGCAATATACATATATGTATGTGTTAATGAATAACTACACAGATGTGCGTTTGTGTGTGCCTCGTGTGCTGGCATGCTGCAAATCTTCACATCCGTCTGTTTGTTTGTATGTGTGTGTTTGTGTGCAAAAATTTCACACTTGCACTTGAGTTTCTCGACAACTGTCTGCAAAACTTTATATGTGCGTGTATGCTCGTTTTTGTTTGTATGTGTGCCTTCTGCAACCTTGAAAGTTGTATAATAAAATTAAAAGAACGAAAATAGCAAAACCACTAACAAACTTTTAGTTCAACGTCTACATATAAATATATGTCTCTATATATAGTATGCATATTGCCGGCATGCACATTTATAATATGCTAGCGTTTCTGTGCGTGTGTGTGTGCTTTTGTATAATATATGCCAGCATAAGTTTGTTTATCGTTGCCAAAGTTTAACACTTGGCACATTTTCTCTATTGCCGGGTTTTATGCAGACAGCGTGTCTGCAAAGTTTCAATTGCCTTGCACTACTTCACTCGTCACCCCCGCTGCCTTGCCCAACGCCCACACACACACACAACCACTTCACCTCATTTAGCTTTCTTGCACTTCGGGCTGCTTTTGCACTACTTGGCCTTTTTTGTACGGCAAAGTCACTTCCGTTTGTTGATATTTATTTTCGTTGACCCAATATAAAGTTCAGAAATATTTAATGGCTTGCCAGCTTAAGGTGTGTTAACTAGTTTGTGGGTTTTAAGGCGCTTTAATACTTTCGATTTTGTTGCCTGGTTGTATGAAAAGCGTCTTGTATATATTGTATGATGAGCCTGGTGTATTTGAAGTAGTTTTATTCTGATATTCACAGGAATTCAGGAGTTTTAATCGACTCTAACTAATACCCAAACCGATGTGAGCAGACTTGTAAAATAAGTTTGCTAAGGAAAAATCGTAAATATAGACTTTTCGCAGACATATTCCCAGAATTCATCAACAGGTCTTCTATTTCGACATATTAGCACTTCTTTTTTCTGTTTCTTTTACAGCAGGAGGACGCATTGCAAGCTACAGTGCGGAATTTTAATTCGCTAAGCCTGACCTACTTCCATCTTGTGTCTCTCCCACATAAACACTGGGCTAAATATTATTTCATGGGAGAAAAAAAAACTTTAAGTCTCATCTATCATACGAACTGACTAACGCCTAATCTGTTGTAAATGGCTTAATCTTATCTTAGTTAGACCTACCGCTTCGCTGACAGCTTTCCATTTTACAGAGGAGTCGCATATAAATGCAGTAAAATTTTCCACCGTGAGATTAGCTGCAAGTGTACTTTTTACTTATACTTGAGGGCAATGATAGAGAATAGTACGTGTTCAGAGTCTTCTAAACACTCTGTACGTACATACATATATACAGAGGTAGCTTCTAAAGCACCTTTGGCCACTGAGTATTTGGGTTAGGCGGCAATCCAGGTTCCTATGTTGTCTATCTATCAACAAATGTATGTCCGGAATAAGTCTGGGTCCATTGTCCCTTGCATCAAGTTTGGCCACCGTTGCTTTTGTTTTGCTCCTCTCTTTTTGCTGCTATAGACGTCTCTGATAAGTTGTATATTCGCACGAATTCGTTTCCCTTGGATGTCAATCGGCGCCATACTAGCTAGCACTACGTTAATTGGTCTAGCATAAGAGTTTATGTCTAGCCCCTGTATCCATATTGGAACCGCATACAGTATAACTGATCTCATTACCTTAGCTATTAAAAATCGACGGCAGGAACACACATCCCCTGTTTGCCATATTTCCCAAGTGCTCCTTAAATTTAAGTCTTTTGTCCACTATTACACCAAGGTACTTCAACTGTGGCTGTGAAATAATTTCACATTTTCCTATGGTGAGAGATAATTTTCTGAAATTCTCCTGGAGCTTTTGAGCAAGACTTCTGTTTTCTGCTCAGCCGGCTCTAGACTCATGGTAGCAAATACTCATTTATGCAGTCATTGCATTTGATCAGGACGTCATCCACATGTTTAGCCACTTTTTTACTCCTTTTATCTGATCTACAGCAGGAGCGAAAATGAGCTTCGAACAAAGAGCCAACATTAAATTTTGTTTTAAAATTGGTAAAACTTTTACCGGAACTTTTCAATTGATATATGATATGACAAGGCGATGATTGCCCCGTAGCAGAGGGCACGAGTGGTTTCAACGTTTTCAAAGTGGTCGTGAGGACATATATAGGGTGATTTTTTAAGAGCTTGATAACTTTTTAAAAAAAAAAAACGCATAAAATTTGCAAAATCTCATCGGTTCTTTATTTGAAACGTTAGATTGGTTCATGACATTTACTTTTTGAAGATAATTTCATTTAAATGTTGACCGCGGCTGCGTCTTAGGTGGTCCATTCGGAAAGTCCAATTTTGGGCAACTTTTTCGAGCATTTCGGCCGGAATAGCCCGAATTTCTTCGGAAATGTTGTCTTCCAAAGCTGGAATAGTTGCTGGCTTATTTCTGTAGACTTTAGACTTGACGTAGCCCCACAAAAAATAGTCTAAAGGCGTTAAATCGCATGATCTTGGTGGCCAACTTACGGGTCCATTTCTTGAGATGAATTGTTGTCCGAAGTTTTCCCTCAAAATGGCCATAGAATCGCGAGCTGTGTGGCATGTAGCGCCATCTTGTTGAAACCACATGTCAACCAAGTTCAGTTCTTCCATTTTTGGCAACAAAAAGTTTGTTAGCATCGAACGATAGCGATCGCCATTCACCGTAACGTTGCGTCCAACAGCATCTTTGAAAAAATACGGTCCAATGATTCCACCAGCGTACAAACCACACCAAACAGTGCATTTTTCGGGTTGCATGGGCAGTTCTTGAACGGCTTCTGGTTGCTCTTCACCCCAAATGCGGCAATTTTGCTTATTTACGTAGCCATTCAACCAGAAATGAGCCTCATCGCTGAACAAAATTAAAGCGCGAAACACATTTCGAACCGAACACTGATTTTGGTAATAAAATTCAATGATTTGCAAGCGTTGCTCGTTAGTAAGTCTATTCATGATGAAATGTCAAAGCATACTGAGCATCTTTCTCTTTGACACCATGTCTGAAATCCCACGTGATCTGTCAAATACTAATGCATGAAAATCCTAACCTCAAAAAAATCACCCGTTATGATGATCAACATGTGGGCCAATCAAAATCCGTGATCACCAGAAATTCCATCGAAACTGTGCGTAAATTCATCAAAAATCAGCCGAAATATAATCATCATTGAAATGCATGGAAATGGAATTGAACATCTCCAAAACACCGATTTATCGTATTTTGATCGAACATTTGGGCTTACGAAAGGTGTATGCACGGTTTGTTCCGCGCAAATTGACTGACGACCAAAAATTGTTCAGAATAAAATATTGGAAGGCCATCATTATTTGACCAAAAATCACATTGTAACCATTAACCACTCCCCATATCCACCTGATATAGCTCCGTGCGACTTCTTCCTTTTCGGAAAAATGCATTTGCCCATGAAAGGAAAGCGTTATGCAGACGTAGAGGCCATTGAAAAGGCTTGCAACGGCATACTGGCGGACATACCGGCCAACGAGCTAAAATACTCGTTAGGCATGTTTTTGGACCGTGCAAAAAGCTGTATTGAAGCAGAAGGAGATTATTTTGAATAAAATAAATTGGTTTTGCCGAAAAAACCATTTGTTTTGTTTTTTCTTTCTCAAAAATAACCATCACATATTCAGAAAGTTGGCTTTTCAAACTCTAAAAATTCCCGCGATAAAATTATTATTTTCAGAAACTTTTTTTATTTTTATAAAAAAAAATCAAAATTTCAAATCACCATTTTTAATCGCCTAATTGAGATAATCAAACTTTGTCGGAAAAATTTTTAAAGTTTGAAAAGTGCACTTTCTGAATATGTGTTGGTTATTTTGGAGAAACGGAAATTAGTTGGTGAGATTTTAGTTTGAATGAAGAAACGAAAATTCCTATGTTAAATGTATGGGAACCTAAAAAAAAAAATACCGACCCCTTAGAGTTAAGCTACAGCGTCGACTTGAGGGAGGATTTTTTGTTTGTCAATCACTAACATTTGAGGGGGTAAGAGTTGAAAAAAAATTCAAATTTTTTTTTTGAAGCACCCTAATATACATACATATGTATATGCATACATAAATTTAACTAAAGTTGCATTCATTCAGAACCAGCAACTATACAGTTTTCTGGACTTTGAGTTCCCAAAATTCGTCTAATTCCATTAAGAAATAATTTATTTTATTTTTTCCTTGTATAAAAAAAACTAAACTTTAGCACTTATTTCCAAAAATAAAATATTAAAACAACAAAAGTAAATATTTTGATCGTTAAAATCCGGTAGCAAGGTAAATTACAAGTCATTCAATCACTTTGAACCGCCTGTCGTAGTTTTGAACTTTTACAGCGATATTTTATTATTTTTCTTCGAATTTATTTGTCTCAAAATATTATTTACAGTAACTCATAATCTGTATGTAAGACCGCGTGAACCTCAAGTTCAAGAGCATGAAAGCGAATTTCATTGCACCTTGTTAAGGTGTGTTCATACGTTTGCGCGACTCTGTGGTGTGTGTTTGCTTGTGCGTGTGACAGTGACGTGAAGTGTTTGTGCTCGGTCAACAAAACTTAATTGAAACGACGTTCTAAGCGAGCGCCAGGCGTCGTTAACATGACATTTATGCCATTTAAAGTGCCACACTAAATTTACCTAACTTTTTTGTAGCAAACTTTTTTGTTGTTGTACCACAACAAACAGCGAGTAATTAAGCGTTGTAAGGACAGTGGATTGAACTTGCTTACGCACACTTTGGGGGTCTACAAATACGTATGAATATTTAAAAATTTTTTGTTTTCCACTTTATACTATTCTGTTACTATTTTTATCCGCTGTGTTGTTGTACAATGTGTTGAAGCTAAGATTTATTGCTATATCGCTGATCTTTCAGTGCAAATATGGCAAAAAAAATATAAAAATTTAAAAACAAAGGTACTTTAATGCCTCGCATTTTAACTATAGTAATTTTTGAGTTTATTTAGCAATTTCATTTATTCAACGCGCGAGAAAGCGTTAAGAAGTCTCGTACCGGGCTGAATGAAGCAGTTGCGTTTACGAAGTTCTTCAAAAACGGAAAGGCAAGCCTTAATTTTCTAGTGTTGTGAATAAAACTTTTTAAAGGACTAACAAAAATTAAAACAATTTTTAAAAATATACAAAAAACGTGATTTTTAGGAAAGTATTTAAAAAAAAAATAAAAAAAACTGAGTTCTAAAAAATATTTCGAAAAATAAAATAAAATTAAAACATCTTAGTTTAAAAATATTTTTAAAAGCAAAATAAAAATCTATTATAAAAGAATTATATAAAATCCTTTAAAAAATTTAAGGACTAAAAATATAGCGTTTTCTAAAAATATATAGAAAGACTACAGTTATTTAACAAAATAACAACAAAAAATAAAAAAAAAAAAATTTTGAATTATTACACTTATAATATCTTATAAATAAAAATTTAAAAAATAAATAAAAAAAATATAAAACCAAAAAATTCTTTTAAAACCCAAATGTATTATTGCGAAATAAATTTGGTACAAAAATAGAAAAATAATATTGGAAAAAAGTTTTTAATATTCAAAAAAAATAAAAGATTATTAAAAATACTTGAATTACTACACTTACATATGTTTTAAATTATAACTAGAAAACAATTATAAAAAAAAACAATTTTGTTTAAAAACTAAATTTATTATTCCTCAAAAGAAATTTACTGCACAAATAAAAAAATGCGAAAAGAAATTTAATATTCCAAAAAAGTTTTCAATATTCGAAAAAAAATTTTAATATTCGAAAAAATAACCCATGATTAAAAATAAAAAAAACTCGAAGAAACTTTCTCAAAAAGCAAAAAATATCGAACAAAATGTTTATTAATCGAAAAAATGAACTAGAAAAAATTAAACTAAATTAATTTTAAATAAAAACTAAAAAAATTTCCAAATAATACAATTTCGCTTAAAAACAAAATTTATAATTTATTGACCGAAAGAAATTTTCTTAAAAAATATCGAAAAAAATTAAAAAGAAGATATTGCCAAAAAAAAATTAAAAACTTCGAGTATTGCTTAAGAAGCATACAATAAAAGCATGCAACATACTTTCAAAGACTGTGCTCAAAAACTTCTCAATACAAGTGGAATAAAAACAAACAATTTCATTTTAACCCAAAAAAATTGGCAAAATTGCAACAATATATTGTCAAAAATATATTCAAACGAATATTTGAATGATAAAAAGAACATATTTCTTAAGAAAAATTGGCCAAATTAAAAATAAATAAAAGAAAGCTTCAAAAAAGTTGTCAAAGATCGGTTATAGCCTCCCGACAATAGTACTATACCAACTGATCAAGTTTGTTCCGGACTAATTGAAATTTTATTTCAATAAATTTCTATTTTATTATCGCCTTTAAAACAGACTTTTTTTGAGCCAATACAAACATGCCAACCTAAATTGCCTTCAGTGAATGAGTTTTAATGGTTTTATATAGTCAACGCGTTCGCGAAACGAATTTTTCAGTTTCGAAATCAGAAAAAAAATTCATAGGTGATCTGTTGAATACGGTGGATGAGCGATGAATCACATTTCGTGTTTGAAAAGTCAGTGATGATTGTGTGTTCATGGTGGAAGATCCATAAATTATCTGTCCACAAATCCAATCTTTTACGACGAATTGCTTCATGTAGAGGTCACAAAACATTCAAATAGTATTACTTATTGACAGTACACCAATGTTAATTTGTAGTGAACCACACCACTGCAATCAAAGAAAACAATGAGCATGACCCTTAATATAATATTTGATCGACAATGACTGATTTCGCTTTCGGTTGATTTTTGTAGCACCTTCCGTAAAAGTCGCCAGACAAGCTTTCCGCAACAAACAACTGGATATATCTAATCTATCTGGCGGGACGCCCAACTTTGTTATTTTTTCCTACCTGTTTCTTGTCAAACAGAGCAGAGAGATTTCTGAAATTTCATGTCAGCATTTTACGACCAAATTAGTCATTTGCAGTTAAGTCCAGGAGGTATTATAATCCTTTGGCTACCTTTGTAGACCCTCTATTGGGGGGTCGAGAGTTCTGAAAGTATTTCAATTTGAATTTTTGGTTAGTTATATGCCTTGAAAAGTTTTGGCTTAGTGTATTGACAATTGGTCTGACCCATGATCTCAAGTCCTCATTGATCATTCGCAGATTTCTCTGGCTTCCACAAATTGGTACTAATATTATCCCTGATTAAAAAGTATTTCCTTTGAGGCCTTTCCTTTAAAATTTTACCGATTTTTGACAATTTCTTGTGGAGAGAAAAAATAAGCAAACTACTTATCAACTTTACTTTGTATTCTACCGCAGACAGATCTAACTGAATTTTGCATTTCTTAAAGGAACTCCATTCAATAGAAGAACATGTCAACGCTTCTACGTATGTCACCCACTCAGGTGATATTGCTGGTACTCTGCCTCTTTTGCCTGCAAAATACTGCACAAAGTTGGGAATTTTTTCGTCGCCTCCGACAAAAGAAAGCCGATAAATTTTGGGCACGCCTAATTGGACAGAAGACTGTGGATGATGTGCATGAAGCGTTCAATGGAAACTTGCTCATTACAGATTTGGATCGCAACATGCGTCACCTTTTCGTCAATATACGACGCTACGGCATGGAACGCGCCGATATGGATCAGGTATTTGCAAAGAATCGTGCTGAGGGCAAAATGCAACCCGTCATACCGCCAACGGAACCCTTTCCCTGTGATCTCAGCTATGCGCGCTCCACATTTCCACCCGCCTCGGTGCATGAGCTGCGTCCGGGCGATATCGATGTGATTGCTTCCGTCGGCGATTCACTGTCCGCTGGCAATGGTATTATGTCCGATCGGGTACTGCATATTTTAAATGAATTTCGTGCATTCTCCTTTTCGGGTGGCGGTTATGGTGATTGGCGCAGCTATCTGACACTACCGAATATTTTACGTGTTTTCAATCCGAATCTCTATGGCTATTCGACGGAAAATGAATTGACGGTGGACAGCACGTCACGTCTGAATATCGCCGAACCGATGATCATGTCCCGCGATCTGCCGTTTCAAGCGCGTGTACTCATCGATCGCATGCGTAAGGATCCCAATGTTGATATGGAGAATCATTGGAAATTACTCACCATATTTGTGGGCAACAATGACGTTTGCTCGGACATGTGTCATCATGACAATGCGACAGAGTTTGTACGTAGTCATGAACTCGATATGCGTCGTACGCTCACCTTGCTACGCGACAATGTGCCACGACTGCTGATCAATCTGGTACCGGTACCGAATATGGTTGTCACCATCTATCCAATGAAAAATGTGCCGTTTGGTTGCTTTGCTGTACATCATCTCGGCTGTCATTGTATATTCAGTCACGCCGTCGGCGAAAAGGAACTACACGAAGCTTACGATCGCATAACACGCTGGCACGAAGTCGATCAGTATATTGTTCAGTTGCAAGAATTCCAAACAAATGATTTTGCCGTTGTATATCAACCGTTTACGGCGCATGTGCCACCACCAAGACTTAATAATGGTGAAATAGATTACCGTTATTTTGCTAGCGATTGCTTCCACTTCAGCCAGTTGGGTCATGCCGCCATGGCGAATACTCTGTGGAATAACATGTTGCAACCGGTGGGTCAAAAGCAAGCGAATATGGTGCCGCCGTTCAGTCATTTTGAGTGTCCCACCGACCAGCGGCCCTACATTGCCACCTTTTACAATAGTTGGGAGCGGAAGTGAAGCCTTGAAGTTCCTTGTTAATTTTTTGTGTTTATCTTAATTTGTTAGTGAACAAAATTATAGTAATTATTGTAAAAATACAACACTTTAGTTTAAGTAAAATAGTGTTTCATCCTAAGTAATGGTGTAAATATAATAAAAATAAATAAAAGTTGTTGGAAGTTTACGATTTGCTTTTGCACTATTCAGGAGATTAGCAAGAACATGACGTATTTTTTATACTATATTTAAACCAGCTCTGAATAGTATTTATTAGAAACTACATATTAGTTAGCGACCACCAACAGAATAAACTTTAAAATATAGAATTAGGGGCCAAAAGCTTAATTTAACTTAAAAAAAGCTCTAGTCAATATTTTAAACCCTAAAATATAGTAAACCCCAAAATATAGCAGTAGATTCAAAAAGCTTAATTTTAGTAAAAAATCTCTGAAGATTTTGGAAAGCTCATATGAAGAAATCGCGAAGTGCTTCTCAAATTTAAAAAGAGAGAAGAAAAGCTGTACTTGTTCCAAAAAAATCATTTATATCGTCACCATATAGCGCCACTAAAAACCTCCTTTGCTCCGCATATTTCTCTGGTCTATAAGAGCTTTTTTTTCTCTCTTGCTTACGCCGCCATTAAAATAAAGTTCAAAATGTAGAATTAGACTTAAAAACCTAAATATAATTAAAAAAGCTGAAAAGCTTTTCAAAGGCTTAGTTTAAGATTTTACGAGAATTGTCTCAAATTTGAAAAGAAAGCGAGAAAGCTGTTCTATTTCAGAAAAGACCGATAACAGTGTCAGTACAAATTATCACAATTTTTGGGACAAACATATTTTTGGACTTGGACAAAATTATCTGCATATACACAAGAGCAAACTAAGCTTTAAACTGATAAACAAATTGCTTTGGAATATACAACAATAGCAAATTCATTTGTTGGGATAAAAGTAAGTTTGAGGCATAAAAATCAGTATTTAATTTAGTCTCGAATCTCGAAAATCGTAATCAAAATAATAAAATTTATACTGGTCTACATTGGTTTTGTATACTGTTTGAGTAAAAAAAAATTTTGGAACAAATACATTTTTTGAATTTTGTTTGTAAAGATAATAATTTTTTTTTTGCGTAATTGAGATTAAATTTTATAAAAAAAAATTGTATTTACACAATACTAATGTTAGATAAGACTTCTTTTGGGACACAGACAACAAATATGATTTTCGTAATTTTTTTTTTGCAGAAAATTTATTTTCTAAGAATATTAAAATATTGAACAAAAAAGTATACCTTTTGAGTTTAAATTTTTCTTTTTGGGACAAATATATCTTCTAAATTTTTTATGAAAAAAGTATGTAATTGAGGTTAAATTTTATACATTTTTGTACCTACACTATTTTTTTCTACTAATTTGGGACAAAGCTTTTTTTGGGACACTAAAACTACATTGATTATCAATGATTTTCTAAAAGAAATTGTGCAAAAAATGTATTTTAATTTAGTTTGTACGAATATATACAATATTGAACAAAAAATTAGTCACTTTGTTTTTAAAATTTTTCTTATTAGAAGATTTTGGGCTAAATATATATTTTGAAATTTGTATACTGAAAAAATACATGTTTTTGTGTATTTCAGATTAAATTTTAATATAATTTATTATTCAATTTACAGAATTTTGGGACAAAACCTGTTTTTGGGATATTTTAATTTATTTTGTTGGAATACTAAAATGTAAAGTTTTTGGGACAAATATATCGGCTCAATTTTTTATGTAAAAAATTTTGTAATTGAGCTTAAATTTTATAAATTTTTTGTAGTCGGTCCATTTTTTTTTCTAATTTGGGACAAACTTTTTTTTGGGATGATAAATGACTTTCAAGGAAATTTATTTCGAAAATACATTTTTTTAGATTTTAATTAAAAATTTTTCTCATTCGTAATTTTTTGGAACAAAATTATTTTTTGTATTTGTTGCGTTCGAAAATTGGACTTTTTTGCGTAATCGAGCTTAGTTTTTAAAAACCTTTTAAACTTCCACAATTTCTTTACTTATTTGATTAAAAAAATTTTTTTATCCAGAGACAATCGACATACAATATACTATAATCGAAACAAATGTGTAGCAAACTTACCAACATCACCAGAAATTAAACTTTTTTCACATTTTTCATGTTGCAAGATTTTAAAAGCTTAAGAACAAATTTGTTCATACATTTTTTACCCCCCTTCCCATAAATCCATCAAACAGCGTGCATTTACAAACTCAATATTTAATAACCCACACCTTGGCATAATTGTCAACAACACCCACTTTGATTTTAATTTAAAATGTTTTTCATACTTCCCAATTTTACGATTTTATTTTGTTTTAAATTTTTAATTAAACGAAATAAATTATAAAAAAGAACTGCTTATAATGCAGAAAAATATGCATGGCAACGGCGCAAGCGAGGCTGTTGGGTTGGCGGCCAAAAATCTGGAGAGAGAGCGACCGTGAGGGTAAACGCGGGCATATACTGCTGACGGCCGCTGCTGGATATGATGGCAGTGGCGCCTGCTGACAACGCCGTCCGGCAACCGGACAACCGGACCCGCCCCAATAAATACACACACATATGCAGCTGTGATTGAAATAAAAAATCATAAAAATTGCGCAATACTTTTTTGTGTTTTCGTTTTTTTTTTGGCGGTAAAGCTTAAAATTAAGGGCGAATGGCATATAAAAAATCAGAAATCCGAAATCCTTGTCATGATTGCGCACAGATAGATGTACCAAAATCAGTCGGCGAATACAACAATGCACGCCCACTTTGTATGTGTACTATAAACATACATACATATACCAAATATGTACATATATGTATGTTGTATGCATGTGTGTGCTGAATATGGAGGCCATATTTATGCTTGTACTCACTCGCCGGTATGCATCACTCGACGCGATTGCATGATTAAGGGGTCAAAGCGACAGCAGCATGGGCCAGATTTTTCATGATGCCATTTTAAATATGCAGCTGTGTGTACGTTTGTATGCAAATAGCGCTGTTTGTTTGTATGTAGAATTATGTGTCTCTGCGCTTGTTGTATGCTCATGCAGAGTGTATGCATATGTCACAACGTGTGCTCGTGCGCTGAATAAATCACAAAAAAATTGGAGTAAAAAGATTTCACCAAAAAAAGGTATTTAAAAAATGTTGCATGAAACGGGGCAGAAAAAAATGAAAAACGAAAATAAAATCATATTAAAAATGCAACGCCACGCTGAAATGAATACACAGCGAAAGTAAAAAAAAAAATATTAATAACAACAAGAAAAACGTTAACTACGGTTACAACAAAGTTATAATACCCTTCACAGCTGCATTTTTTATTGCTTAAGGGGTACAAAAAGCTCTTAAACTTGATTTTGATTGGTCAGTTTCTATAGTAGCTCTATGCTATAGTGCTCCGATCTGAACGATTTCTTCGGAGATTATAGTGCTGAATTGAATCAATGTGATATTTCGTGAGATTACCTTATCAAGTAAACAAGTTGTCCATACACGGACTTGAGTTTGAGAGGTCAGTTTGTATGAGTTTGTATGACAGCTATATGCTCTAGTGGCCCGATATCGGCGGTTCTGACAAATGAGCTGCTTCCTGAGTTGAAAAGGACATGTTAAAAATTTCAGTTCGATCTCTCCAAAACTAAGGTATAGTTCTATATACAGAGGGACATGACCAATCCTCCTTTTAGAGGATCTCCGACATTTCCTTCTGCGTTTTACTCGAACAAACATCGTAGCAAATTTAATATACCCTGTTCAGGGTATAATAATAAAAATAAAGGTATTAAATTGAAAACGCATATACATACATGCATGTGTGTGTGGCGCTAAAAAAGGACACACATTGCAAATATTATTGTGCAATAAATGTGAGCGGTAGCAATGGGGCGCGTATCGCGTCGAGGCAGCGCGGGCAGGTTAAGTGGCGAAAACAAATGGTAAGAGTGAGAGCAATGTATGGACAAAGCGAGCTATGATGGCGCGACATTGCAGGTGGTTGGAGGGTGTGGCAGGCGGTACGCTGATTACGCGATGCTGGCGCGAACGGGGTTCTGAACACTGCGCAGGAGGTGGAACAGGTGGTAGAAGGGTGACAGCTGATAGAATGGGTATAGTTGATAGAGTAAACGGCAGTTGATACAGCGGAAGACAGCTAGCAGAGTAAGAGCTGGTAGAACGAATGGGGAGGGGTGTGGCACAGGCGACGGTTACATTATGAAGTGTCCGAAAAAAGGGCGATTGCGCGCGCCAGTTTCCAAATGACAACAGCAACAAGAACAATAATAAGTAAGCGTAGCAAAAACAACTACAACAGCAAAAAATGACAATTGCAGCAGCAAAAGCCATTGGAAAAAATGGAATAATAAAGTTAAGAGGGTGCATTTTTTCGCGCTTGTTAACCAGGCGCGCGCACAAAGACACACAAATACAAATACAAGTATGCATGTCGAAAAATATAAATCTGTATGTGTATGGGTTGTGTGTGCGCGCATGCATATTAAAATAACGCCAATGCATATACACTGGCTCGCGCTCAGCATACGCTACCATATATGCATGCATATGTGCGCATATAAACAACAACAACTACAACAACGTCGAAAAATTGTACATTTGCGCGAAAAAAACGTTAAATCCCGTAAAAATCGACAAAACTGTCCTGCATGTGTCCCAGGCTAGCATGACCAAACCGTAACGAAATATTTTACGCTGAAGTGGAGCGACGGCAAACAACCTGCATATGACTGTAACAATAATATCAAAAAATAATGAAAATTGCAAAAAACAAACAACAACAAATAAACATGGAAATATATATGTATGTACTATGAAAGCTAGAAAAAGGTGCAGTTGGCGCGTTACAATTGTCTCGTTGCATACTTTTGGGGGCCATAATTTTTCACACACACCCAGTTTTGTTTTGCACAACGAGGAAACAAGGCCGCCGCTATGATGAAATACCACTGTTGCTTGCATTTATACATTTATGAAAATACATATAGAAAAACAAAATACATATGTATGTATGTGTAAGTAAAAAATTATATAAGCTTATATTATGGTAGTTATATGTAGTAGTATAAGCTTATAAATTTTTGATCGCGCTTTTCTCGAAACTGCTTTTTTCGAATCGGGCGATTTTCCCGAACGTTCCGAAGAATATAACAGCAAGGTAATTTACTGAGAAAAATAAATTTATTGCGACGAAAATAAAACAATTAAGGATAATTTAAACCTCGCGAAAGATCCTAGAAATTGGTTATGCCCAGGTGGATAGTGGAATGATAGCGGACGCAATGTTCAGCATTCGACCGTTGAACTTGTTGACGGCAACATATTGCTCTGATGCTGTTTTTCAGGATGTGGTTTATGACTAATATATCGTATTATAGACACCATGAATAGATTCCAATATAAAGATACCTTGGTGAACACAATGCTGTCATATGTTAAGGACAGTATGAGACTAATAGGAACATTTCGACAAGACAACGATACTAAACATATATCGAAGTTGGTAAGAGATTGGTTCCAGCACAACGGTGTGAGTTCCACTAATTGGCCAACTCAGTCCCCCAACTTAAATCCAATTGAAATCTTTGAGGGAAGTTGAAACATTGGATTGGTAGGCAATCATTCCCAAATATGGTTCAGTTATGGAAATCGGTAGAAAAAACCTGGTATGAAACTTCAATTGATACGTGCCGCAACCCTCATCTCCTTCTTATCTCCATCTATACTAGATACTGATGAAAGCAGTAATCAAAAATCGAATACGGTACGAGAAGACTGAAAGTACATTTACAATACTTTTACTCAGTCACAGATACCTGATATACTAAATATTTTGCGCAGCCATTTTTATTATTTATTAATTAACAACTTAAGCGCCATATAAACTGATCAATCAAAATCAAGTCATTGTATGATAAAATTTTTCATTTCAGGAATTTGTTTTTGATGAAATTTTGAATAGATATTTGTCAAAGGCAATGGTAAAATCTGCGAAGAAATCACAATAGCATATAGGTTAGATTTGGTTAGATAGCTAATCTAGAAAGATCGCACGTGGAATTCAATATGTAGTCCTTTGTGAAGCGATAGAAATGGGAAACTCCTGTTTTCGAATTTACAAATTAGCAAAACGCTTAGTAGCCAATACAAATTTACAAAGTCGTTTTCTTTCCCACCAGTTCGGTGGAATGTCTGAAGGTATGCGCTCCCAAGTATTTAAATCCTGACTACCCAAACTCAGGACGGTCTAGAAGGAAGTGTTCAGTTGTTTCCATTCCATCTTCCGGACAGTTTCAGCAAATTTAAGGTCTGGTAAGATTCCCAGGTACGACAATAGGGCAATAGCCCGTTAAGAGCCGCATAACTAGGAAGAGGCTAGCCTTACTGAGGGTGAAGAGATCACTCCAAAAGCACATATGTATGCATGTAATTGTCACATGTACTAACCGGTTTGCATCAGAATGTTAAAAAAATATCTTTTTTGCGCCCAAATAAATTTTTAATCTGGTCTGATAAGGAAAAATCATGTTATTTTGTGCTAAACCCCACCATAAATGGTCGAAATTAGCCATTGTTTGAGGACTCTAGGCTGGCATAACCCCTTGAAGCTAAAAGCTGAATACCATATACAAATGTATCTACGAGTATATACCAAGTGTACATACAATACGCATATATGCCATATGACTCTCTCATCTGAAAATAATCATAAAAAAACAATTAACTCATAGTGCGAGCGGCGACTACTGTACTGCTGCCGAATGACAGCAAATCGACGGCCTAGAAAAATACATGCTCATATAAAATTAAAATCCAACACATGTACAGCATACAACAATTTTATACATAAACATATGTATATATATGTGTATACATTTACCGCTATAGTTGCGCGAATTCATATCGCGCGCAACTGTTTTCATATCCGTATCCGCTTGACTGACATATGAGTACTACCTACAAACCATATACATATGTACATATATCTATTATGTGTTATAACTAAAAATCTGCACTAATTTCAATGACCTGCAGTTTTGTTGTTTTTAGTTTTCAAATGCTAATATTACGCAATTGGGGAACTGATTGCATCATCTTTTTAACATGTAATTTGTAACAGCTTTCAAATTCAATTAGTGCTTAAAATGGCTTCTAAGCAGCAACACCTCCGCGACGGCATTGTACAGTTTTATAAAAAACATGAAACCGCCGGAAAAAAGTTTACGTGTGCGCATTTTATGGCGGAAGGCGTCTCCAGAAGGACGATATACTCAATATTAAGTACTCTAAAAATAGAAAGGCAACCGGGTTCTGGAAGAAAGCCGACTATTATGACGCCCCAAAACGTTCGGAAGTTGAAGACATTGTTCAACAATAAGGATTGCATAAGTCAAACCGAAGTCGCACGAAAATTCGAATGCTCACAGCCACATATATGCAAAACGTTAAATAGACTTCACATTAAAGCCAGAAAAAAGCAGCGTTGTCCAGGGTACACCGAAGAGCAGATAAGTCAAGTTAAATCACAATGTCGGTGGATGTGCAAGAATTTTAGTGGAAAATCATTCATTTTGGATGATGAGAGCTACTTTTCACTCAGCGGGCCACAAATGCCGGGCAACGATGTTTATTACACAGACGATATGTCTATAACGCCTCCCGAGATAAAGTACAAATTCAAAAAAAAATTTGAGTCCAAAGTTATGCTCTACATAGCAGTTTCTTCTAAGGGTATTTCTGAGCCATTCTTTAAGCCAAATGGACTAGCACTTAAATCATGAGACGTAGCAATTAATCAAGTGGTTGGACAAAAATTTGGTTCCTGTCATACATAAAACACCATAACAACGATGAAATCGTTATTCTGGCCGGACCACCAAAGCCTCTTCTCCATTATGCCAATGCGGACATTGGAGTTCTTGTGCAACAAAAACATCTACTTTGTGCCTAAAGAAAAGAATCCGACAAACTTACCACAATGCCGACCGATTGAGGATTTTTTTGGAGAAATCAAAGCTTTAGTGTATAAAAATGGTTGGAAGGCTCAAAATTTGAAGCAGCTGACACGTCGCATCCGGAAGTGCCTTAAGGAAGTTGATACCAACGGTGTACAACGTGCTTGCTCATGTATCCTGACTAAACTAAGACGGGTTGCTGACAATGGACCGTATTTTGAAGTTCATTAATTTTTTCGTTTTTAAAATAATATAATTTTACTACATAGAATAGCTTACCTTTTTGTTAATAGT